>NW_006408562.1:1232812-1241937 GCF_000296735.1 Chrysochloris asiatica | reverse complement strand
GGTGGTGAGGTTGGCCCAGGATCGAACATTGTTTCGTTCTGCTGTGCATGGAGTCGCTATGAGTCGGTTCCGACTCGATGGCACCTGACAACAACAGCATGATGACAGTATCGTGCACAGGTTATTTTCAAGATGGAGTGGGCAGCAAAGATTGTTGGGAGGTATTGGCCAGACTTATTCTGGAACATTGCACATGCATAGTTCCTCAGGGTTCCAGTTTGAGTTTTGCCCTTCCAGAGGCTAGTTTTTCCAAGGTCTACCAGTGGAAAGCCATTTATCAGTTGTCCTTCAATATATTATACCTATGTAGGGAAATTGGCTAGCTTGAAAG
This sequence comes from Chrysochloris asiatica, assembly GCF_000296735.1. NCBI lineage: Eukaryota > Metazoa > Chordata > Mammalia > Afrosoricida > Chrysochloridae > Chrysochloris > Chrysochloris asiatica. The sequence goes on along the minus strand of NW_006408562.1, from coordinate 1,241,606 downwards.
ATAACAACAAAACTCCTTTGTAAGTTAAGTACCATCAAGTTGATTCTGACCGACCCATAGCAACCCTATATAGAGCTTCTGAAGTGCAGCTGATGAGGTGAACCACTGACCTTATGGTTCAAAGCAACTTTGTAGCCCACCACATTAACCAACAGTGCCACACCAGGACAAAGGAGTAAAAGAAGCTAATTCCTACAGGGAACAGATGAAACCAGTTGGCCTGAAGGGAGTAAAAGAAGCCTTGCCCTATTCTTCAATTTTATTTTTGCCTGAGTTCTGTCCCATTGGCAGTTTGTTCAAGTCTTGGAGTACTGCAGGCCCCTACTCTGTCTCACTTTCAATCTAGCCATAGAGTTTTCACTGACAATTTGAGTAAATAGATTCCCAGGCCTTTCTTCCTAGTGTCTTAGTCTGGAAGCTCTGCTGAAACCTGTCCACCATAGTTGCCTTGCCATAATGTCAGTGTCACAGTAACCAGCAAGTCACCACTCTATGACAACTTGACAGAAGGGTGGTGGACACGTGATATAATTAATATTTCCTCTTTCTGCAACAAAAAAAAATATATAGACTGCTACTCTATATCTGCTATCATCTTAGTCTCTGGCAACATATTAATGAATACAAGAGACAAAGTCTCTGCATTCATAGAGTTGGGTGGGCGCAGATAATTAATGCAAATATGAGTACACTTAGAAAGTCATAGGTACAAAGAAGAAAAACTAATCACAGAACAAAAGAAAATCTCAGGGATTAGATACTGCAAGTTTTACATTGGTTCCTATGATCTGTAAAAAGGTATCACTGAAAAAGACCTGAAGAAGAAGGAGCAAGCAATGCTTATGTCAGAAGGAGATCACTGCATGGAGAGGAAACAGCAGTAAAATAGCTCTGGAATAAGCAGGGGTTTGTCAGGTTTGAGGACTAGCAAGGAGGCTACTGTGGATATAAAAATGAACAAGGTAGATTACAGTAGGTGTTAAATAAGGGACGTCAGAGGTGGGCAGATACTCCTGAATCCTCTAGATCAATTCACAGTCTTTGGACATTTCAAAGTAAGAAGTAGGAAGGTACTAGAAACTTGAAGTAGAGAAATGACATTTTGGGGGTACATTTTAAGAGTCTATCAAATTGCTGCTGTGCTGAGAATGAAGTACTGGTGTAGCACTGTGGGTTAATGGGCTGGACTGCAAAGTCGGTTTGAATGACAAGGTAAGTGGTTCAAACTCACCAGCCTCTCCTTAGAAGCCCTATACAAGATTGCTGTTGGTCAGAATTGATTCAATGGCATTTAACAACAACAATAACAAGGCTAAGACTGGATCAGAGTAGAAAGCAAGCTCAGAAATAGAACAGTTAGGAGTTAATTACACAGTTGTTGTTGTTATGTGCCGTGGAGTCGTTTCTGAGGCTGTTAATCTTTACGGGAGCAGGACGCCTCATCTTTCTCCCACAGACCAGCTAGTAGTTTCGAATTGCTGAACTTGCGGTTCACAGCCCGATTTGTAACCACTACACAGCTAAGAGAGTGAAAAGAGTGGTGGCTGATAAATGGACAAATTATGGACAAACTCTGAAAGTAGAGGATCTGCTGATTGATTGGAAATGAGGTATTAAAAAAAAAGAGTCCAGATGATTCCAAGATTTTTAGTCCTATCAATGGGAAAGATGGAATTAACTGAGAAGAGAAAAAATACAGGGATAAGGTCACAGAAGTGTAACAAAAATAAAGAGTTTTCTTCTATTCATGGTGAAGGGAGATATCAAATCATACCTCCAAGTAACGATGTTGACCATAAGATTGATCAGTGTGTCTGGAGTGATATGTTGTTGTGACTGATTTGGTTGTTGTTATTAGTGGTAGTGTTGTTTCTAATTCATGGCAACCCTAAGTGTTGCAGAGTAGTACTGAGCTGCATAATATTTTAAAGGCTATGACCTTTTAGAAGTATAGCACCAGGGCTCTAGGTGAGTTTGAATCACCAACTGTCCAATTAGCATTCAAGTTCACAGCCATTTGTGGCATCCAGGGAACCTTTGGAGTTATGTTGTTGTTGTTAAGTGCCATTGAGTCGATTCTGGCCCATAACGACCCTGTATAGGGTTTCCAAGTAGCAGCTGGTGAGCTTGAACCACCAACCTTGCAGTTCAAATGACTTTGCAGTCTGACACATTAGCCCACAGTGCCACACCTGGAGTTATGTAGAGGCTAGATATTCAAGAGAATCTTGGATAGAATGCAGTGACATACCAATGTTAAGAGTTTGGAGAGAAGAGTATCCAATAGAATGTATACATAATAAATATACGGAAAATAAGAGATCAGTTAGATAGAGGAAACCAGCAGAGTGGTGATGACGTATTTGGGGGTAGAGTAACTCTTTAAGATGATAATTTTGAGGCAAGTAAAGTGAGGACTGCAACATGATTATTAAAGTTAACTACATGGAGGTCTTTGATGAGTGTGGCAGTGCCCATTGTCATGAAGTTAATTCCAACTCATAGTAAAACCCCATAGGGTTTCCAAGATTGTCAACCTTTTACAGAAATAGACTGCCACACCTTTCTCCTGTGGAGTGGCTGCTGGGTTTGAATCACCAACCTTTCGGTTAACAGGTGAGTGCTTAGCCACTGTACCTCCAGGTCTACTGGGGATAAACAACATATTACAGGAAATACGGGAGACAATTAGAGAAAATGATCCAGAAATATTGAGCCTAGATAAGTTTTGGCGACCTGACATACAGGAAAAAGAGAGACAAGAAGTAGAAAGTGAGAAGTTAAGAATTAAGAATTAATAGTGAAGGGTCATTAGAGAAAGAGAACTAAGTGACACCAAAATGTAAAAGGAGAGCAGAAAATTGCTAGAGTGCAATCCATGGCTAGTGGAGACAGGATGGGATTCAGTGAACTAGTGACAGGTTTTGGTGAGATAACAATGACTCCAATACTTAGAGAAGATGCCTCTCAGGCAATAATGTAGTATACTATTAAGAGGTAGCGTCTGTGAGCTAGAAAGAAAAATTGAGGTGGAGGGAGCAAACAACTAATAGCTATGAGGTTAAAAATGATCAGTGTTTCCTACAGTTCACATTATTATTACTGCTTCCTCATCATTATAATGAAAAACATGATATAATATGAACATATGCAGCAATATCTAAGAGTTTGAAGAGCACTGACACATTATAGTGTATGTGCAAAGGCAATAAAATGTATTCTAAGGTCCACTGATCTGATAAACAGACTGTCAATATACCTTCATAAAAATATTCCTAACGGTCAATCAGTCAAAAACTAAAAAAACTCAAGGTTATTGTCACCAAAATATAAAATGACTACCAGCGATCATTGTTACAAGTTGACAAGGTAACAAGGTAAACAAATAATTCTTAAATTATTAGTGAGTATTCTTCTGGACAGTATTAAAACCAAAAGTGATTCTTAAAAGATACCAAATTTCACATTAATAAATAAGACAATGTCAGTTGTGAGTAGTGGGAAGTAGATCCATGAGATTGTCAGACTATAGATATATTAAACTTTTTAACAGTCATAATTTTAAACTATAAAATCACATTTCTCTGTGGCTGCTAGCTTATATTATTTCATTGCTTTTGAAGAATATCTTTAAACTACTCTATAAAATGATTTAAGTGAGGATGTATTCTTAAATCAAGAAAAAATAATTGAAGTAAAATGAGGAAACATAGCCAATACAAAACAAAAACGTGAAACAAAATTAAATGAATGACAGAAACAATATCATATGAATTAATTTCTGCTACAAGTATGCTCCCTAAAAAGTGCTCCTTAAAATAATAAAGTTGTTGTTCCTGTGAAGTGCTGTTGAGTTGCTTCGCATTTATTTGTTGTTGTTGTTGTATAGTGCTGTCAAGTGGATTCTTACCCATAGTGACCCGCTATAGCATTGCAAGGAGTGGCAGGTATGTTTGAACCACTTAATTCATGGTTAACAGTCCAGTGCTTATCTTACAGTGCCATGCCAGACTACTCAACCATTAATTAGTATGTTAGAGAAAGATACTATGCCTGAGGAAAATAGCATGTTTTGTATTGGAGCGGCCTGGCATGGTACTGGAGGGTAAACACTGGGCTGATAACCTCAAGGTCACTGGTTCAAACCCACCCACCACTCATCAGAAAGCTGATACAGGTCGCTATGGGTGAGAACAGAGTTTACATCACTTAAAAACAACAATAAGGCGCTCTGGTAGCATAGTGGTTACAAATCAGGCTGCTAACTTCAAGGTCAGCAGTTCGAAACTACCAGCCATTCCACAGGAGAAAATGAGGTACTTAACAACAACAACACAAGCAACAGTATTGAGGCAAGTGTACAACATAATTCAAAACTGCATAGTTTAAATTTTAGTGTTATGAAATATATAAATGTATATACATTTATACTAGAACATTTTTAACAATGTTTTTTGCCCTTTAATCAGAAAATCGCAACATTTTTCTCCTTATTTCTAACATTTCTGTGTTACTAAAATTTACTTCTGTGAGCTTACAACAGTTTTTAAACAGGGAAGAAATGTCACTTCTGTAAAGCCTGCTTTTCCTACTTCATAAAAAGAAAAACATCCTAATTATACTTTCCTTATAAATTATTATAAGACAATAATTTAGAAAACTATGTGGTCTGCACTGTAAAATTAAACCAAAGAACTTACATAAAAATTTCATTTGTATAATATGTAATATTTAGAGCATGACAGAATAGCCATTATTTTAATTCAGAGGTGAGTACACTTTTTGGAAGGTCACACTGGAAATATCCAGATGTGTTCAATTTTGGATTAAGTTTGCAATGATTAATATTGATGCACCCTTTCAGCTGGGGCCTAACAATATTTTATTTTGATCCTCTTTCCTAACAATACACTTAACTTATGTAATAGAACATCAAATCTGCAACAGCAACTTTTTATTACAGAAATTATATTCGTGAAGAAAATTATATGTTGTTCCAACTGCTTAAAACTGAGTTTCAATGTTGACATCTTTCAGGAGATGAGGTTTGGAATCAGAGAGTGAGGAGTAGAACCCAATAGACACCAGTCAACTATCCAGAAATACAGTGCTAATAAGGAAATTGATAACAGCCAAGGGCACAAGATAGAAACATCAGAACATTCAAGGATGCTTCTCTTTTTTCTAAAATACATTTACTAAGACTCCCCTCCACTTGAGAGGGGACTAGAGTGATGAGAAAACTTCACAGACAAACATTGAAAATGTGCGGTAAGAAAATTACCGTAACTTAGAAAAGACACATGCAACTAAGCTAGCCTGTTGTTCAAGATCCTCAAAGTCTCAATCAAATTACTAAACATTTGACAGTGATGAGCTAAAAGCCCTTCTCCTATATTTGCTAAAACGAAACTACTAGAATTTAAACCCTTGAAAAATGGCATGCATTAAAAGAAAGAAATGATTCTACTTTAAAATATGGAAGAGAACATCAATAAAACAAGATTACTTGCCAGTGACTACAAGTATTTTAGAAGCTCCCCAAATGACAACAATCTATAAGAGTATATTTATCATTAATTGAAACTAATCCATCACTACTAGACAGGGAATCTATTGATTATTAGAACATGAAAGTAAAGAGGTCTCTTCTAAGCCCTTGTCATAACCGAGGGATATGTCCATTGGGGTCTTAAAAGAAAGTATAAAAAGGAACGGAACCTCCTTATGACTTTACACAGAGCAAAGTAGAGTTTTAGCACTGAAAACGTAAAAACAAAAAGGTAGGAAGAATTATGGATGCAGGAAATAAAAAGTACAACTGGGTTTTCATATTAGGAGTATTTTAAATAACATTTCCTCTGTAATGGGAGTAATAAAGTTTTTGTTGTTATTAGATGCTATCAAGTTGGTTTTTACTCACAGTGACCCTGTATAGCATTTCAAGGAGAGCTGGTGCGGCACTGAGGGTTAATGCATTGGACTACAAGGTCCATTTGAACTGCAAGGCCAGCTATTCAAGCTCACCAGCCGTTACTTAGAAACTCTATACAAGGTCGTTATGAGTCTGGACAGACTCCACACCACTTAACAACAACAACAATATCAGCATTTCAAAAGATCTGATGATGGGTTTAAACATAGACCTTGTAGACCTGCTAGTGAGCAGTCCAGTGCTTGGAACATTCAAATATTAATTAATTATTAAGAAAAGCACACAAAAAAAGCTACAAATATACATATTTGTTGATATTAGGTATGCAGGATTGGGAGAGATAATTAGAACATAGTCTGGCAAGGATAAAACACATGGTGAGAATGAGTAGAGGCTTTACTCTTGTAGTTTGCAGATATTACAAAAAGAGTAGCGGGTAGAGAACTGGATGCATGGTTTCTAATTCCCTCATATTATTCACCTGAGTCTGCAGCAAAACCATCAAAGCCATCAAAAATAGTTTACTACCCTAATTAAGGCCATAGGCTTACAGAGGTTTTTCTGTTGTTAAATACATAAGGAACAGAGAATTTTGTGTTCATAACATTAAGTCATAGCACACATATTTTTAATATTTTAGTAATTATTGCAATGCCCAATGCTAATCTATCAGTTCATTATACTGTGGTGACTTGTGTGTTTCTATGTTACTGGATGTTATGCCACCAGAATTTCAAATTTTCCTTTCAGAAAGCAAAAGTATCACTTTGAGAACTAAGGTTTGTCTATCCTAAGTTATAATATTTTCCATTTTCTCATGTGCATACAAAACCTGGACACAGAGAATAAGTTGTTGTTGTTATTGTGTGCCATGGAGTTGGTTCTGATTAATAGCGACACTGTACAGGGTTTCCGAGGCTGTAAATCTTTATGGGAGCAGAAAGCCTCATCTTTCTCCTGTGGAACAGCTGGTAGTTTTGAACTGCTGATCGTGAGATTAGCAGCCCAATTCGTAATTAATACACTACCAGAGCTCCTTAAGAATAAGTAAGAACTAAGAATAATTTATGCCTTCAGATTTTGTTATGGATGAAGAATATTGAATGTACTGTGGACTGCCAGAAGAAGGCACAAATCTTTCTTGGAAGTACAGCAAAAATAGACATATTATCAGGAGGGACCAATCCCTGAAATAGGACACCTTGTAAGGACAAGTAAAGTCAACAAGGAGCAGGAAAACCCATAAAGTGATGAACTGATACAATAGCAGTACCATGTGGGTTAACCATGGCAACAATTGTGAGGATGGTGCGGGACCAATCAGGTTTTCATCCGATTGGACACAGGGTCTCTAGGAGTTAGATGACTTAATGGTATCTAACAACCACAGTAACACATTAAAACCAGAGTTGGATCTCTCTACTATTTACTACCATCTTTCTACCCATGCATCTCTCCCAATCTAAAGATTTGATGTTGTTTTTTGTTTTGTTTTGTAAAAATTCTTAAGTGTTTTCTAAATGATTAAAAGTGTTTTATAATCTTCAGTTGTGGCTAACAGGGCTCATTGTTCATGAAATAACAGCATGAAAAATGCACAGATTCTTCTAGCATTAAGTGCATAATGGTCCTATCAAGGCAACTATGTGTCTTCCATAGTAGGTGTGGGCCTACCTGCTCTGAGCATTAGGTTATACACCAGCTTAATCTCAAGACCTGGAAACACTGATACTCACTGACAGAATTCAGAACAGAGATTACTGCAGCAGTCACACTTTTCATATCAAAGTACAGAAATCCAAACACACATGTCTATTCTCATAAAATATACAGAATGTTTAAAAATGTGTTTGCAATTGTTATTGTTGTTAAGTGCAGTCAAGTCTGACTCATAGCAACCCTTTCTATGGGGTTTCTGAGGAGCACCTGGAGGGTTTAAACCACTGACCTTGTGCTTAGTAGTCCAGAGCTTATCTTACAGTGCCACACCAGGACTCCAAGAAAGACATTATTGTTAAGCGCTGACTCATAGTCACAGTAGAGTAGATGTTGGGTTTGGACTGCTGCTACTCTGCTTAGCAGTCCAGTGTTTATCCAATAATGCCACACCAGGACTCAAAGATGTAGGTAAGTACTGTTGAATCAGCTCCAACACAGAGCAACTAGAGAGCAATTTGTGTGCTTGAACCACACTGATGTTGTGGTTAGCAGTCTAGGCTTATCCTACAGAGCCACACCAGAACATTAGTCATTAGAGAGATATAAATTAAAAATAACAATGAAGTATCATTTCACCCAAACAGTAAGAGCAAAAATTTTTTAAATACAGCAAACAACAAATTCTTCTGAGGCTTTGGAGAGCTTGAGACCCTTCTATACTGTTGGTGGGAATGTAAAATGGTGCAACTTCTGTGGAAAATGGAATCCTGGTGTGGCGCTGTGGGATAATGTGCTGACTGCAAAATCAGTTTGAGTTGCTGGGTCTGTAGTTCAAGCTCATCAGCTGCTCCTTGGAAACTCTATACAGGGTTGCTATGGGTCAGAACTGACTCAACGACACTTTAAAAACAAAAAATAAACCTGTGAAAAATTGTGAGGCACTTTCTCAACTAGGTAGAAACACAGCATATGACCGAGCAAGACCTCTGTTGCTAAGTGCCTTCGAGTCAGTTCCAACTCATAGTGTCCCTGTATAGGGTTTCCATGGAGGGACTGGTAGGTTTGATCCTCCAACCTTGAAATTCAAACCACTAGAGCTAATCCTACATTGTTGTTGTTGTTAAGTGCCATCGAGTCGGTTCCGACCCATAGCGACCCTATACAGGGTTTCCGAGGGTGTAAATCTTTACGGGAGTAGAA
>NW_006408562.1:1230880-1232712 GCF_000296735.1 Chrysochloris asiatica | reverse complement strand
AGAATACTAAAAGTGCCATGGGCTGCCAAAAGAACCAATAGATGTGTTTTGGAAGAAGTGCAGCTAGATTGCTCCTTAGAGGCCAAGATGGACATATTGTCTCTCATACTTTGGACATATTGTCAGGATGGAACAATCACTAGAGAAGGATATAATGCTTGGTAAGATGGAGGGTCAGAGAAAAAGAGGAAGACCCCCAACAAGATGGGTTGGCCAGGTGGCAGAATTGATGGACTCAAGTGTGACAACAGTAATGAGGTTGGCCCAGGATCGGACATTGTTTCATTCTGCTGTGCATAGGGTTGCTATGAGTCGGTGCTGACTTGATGGCACCTAACAACAACAATAACTGGACCAATAAGCAACATCCATTAGATAGAAGAATGATTGAAGTTGCTAAAGACTTCATTTTTCTCAGAGCAACCATCAACACTCATGGAAGCAGCATTCAAAAAATCAACTGATGTACTACAGTAGGCAAATCTGGCACAAGACCTCTTTAAAGTGTTGAAGAGAACAAAGCTGTCAGTTTGAGGACTAAAGTGCACCTGATTCAAGCCATGGCATTTTCAATAAACTCATATGTATGCAAAAGTTGGACAGTGAATACGGAAGACATAGAGGAATCGATACATTGGAGGAGAATATTAGAAGCACCATGGACTACCAAAAGAACAAACAGATCTGTGTTGGAAGAAGTACAGTCAGAGTGTTCCTTGGAAGCCAGGATGGCCAAAGCTTGTCTCTCATACTTAAAAGCACGAGGAACCATTCTCTGGAGAAGGATATCATGTTTGGTAAAGTGAAGAGTAGGGAAAAAGAGGAAGATCCCCAAAGAAATCGGTCAGCACAGTGGCAGCAGCCATTGGCTCAAGCAAAGTAATGATTCTGAGGTTGGCCCAGGACTGGGCAGTGTTTTGTTCTGTTACATGTAGGGTCGCTATGTTGGTACCGACTCAATAGCACCAAACAAACACAGAATTGTATCATCCTCACATCACCCACATGTTCATGTCCATTGTTGTGGCTATTGTGCCAATGCTTCTCACCAAGTGTCTCCCAGTGAGCTCACTGCTCATGTATTTCACCCAACATGATGCCATCCTCTGATGACTGATCCCTTCGGATGACATGTCCAAAGTAAAAGAGTTATGTTATGAGCCATGGAGTTTCTTTCCTTTAAAAATAACCTTTTTTTTTTTTTTTTTGTATTTTAGGTGAAAAGCTACATAGCATATCAGATTTTCCTATTAATAGTGGAAACCCTGTACTGGATTGCTATGAGTCTGTACTGACTCAATAGTACTTAACAACAACATCAACAGTCCATACATAAATTGTTCCATGAGATTGATTTTGTTACAGTGTTATATCACAGAGGGCTCTCTAACTTGTGGCTGGACCCTAATCTAGGCCCTTGCCTTCTAATGCTGAAAAATGACCAGGAGAGGCTCAAAGGTTCAATGTGAATAAAGATTTATTCAAAGTGAGAGACCAAAGAGCTTGCAAGTGGGGACTAAAAGGGACTCAGCAATGATAAGACTGTTCCCTTCAGCAAAGTTTTAGCTGACATTTATGAAGAATTTCATGTGGGGAAAGGCGTCATGTTTATTCCTAGGTATAGGTGGGGATTTCAAGGAAATGACCCATTTATGTGGGGCTATGATGACAGAAACGGCCACCACTCGTCTGTCTGTCGTGCTGTGGTGGATTGAGTTGCTGTGATTCTGAGGGCTATACCACCGGTGTTTTAAATAACCAGCAGGGTCACCCATGGTGGAAAGGTTTCAGATGAGCTACAAAACAAAGACAGACTAGGAAGAAAGAGTGAC
>NW_006408562.1:1208522-1230780 GCF_000296735.1 Chrysochloris asiatica | reverse complement strand
AGGAAGATCGTAGAAGAATTGATGCCTTTGAGTTGTGGTGTTGGAGGAGAATACTGAAAGTGCCATGGACTGCCAAAAGAACCAATAGATCTGTTTTGGAGGAAGTTCAGTCAGAGTGCTCCTTGGAGGCCAGGATGGCTAAGCTTGGTCTCTCATACTTTGGACATATTGTTAGGAAGGAATAGTCGCTGGAGTAGGATGTCATGCTGGGTAAGGTGTGGGTCGGAGAAAGAGAGGAACGGCCAACAAGATGGATCAGCCAGGTGGCATCATTAACGGCATCAAGTGTGGCAGCGATAGTGAAGTTGGCCCAGGATCGGACATTGTTTCATTCTTCTGTACATGGGGTCGCTATAAGTCGGTTCCGACTCGATGGCACCTGACAACAACCACAACAACATCTGTATGGTGCATACACATGATGGAATACTATGCAATGTTGAAGAATAACAATGAATCTCTGAAGCACCTCATAACATGGATGCACCTGGAGGACATTATACTGAGTGAAATTAGTTAATCATAAAAGGATAAGTACTGTATGAAACCAGTGTTATAAAAAGTCAAGAAAATGTGTTCGTGCAAAAATAAACATTCTTTGATATTTACCAGGCATGGAAAAGAAGGCAGAATAATTCATTGGTTAGAAGGCGGACAAATGTTAACTTGAGTGATGAGGAAAGAATATATAATATTAGTATGATATGCTCACTTGGAATGTTCAAGCATTCAAGATCAAAATTATAACATTTTCCTATGAAAAAAAGTCTGAAATGGTTGGGAAGGGGAGTTTAATGGAAAAAGAATCACTGATGTTACATAGAGGGGATTGTGATCTATTGAAATGAAATGGAGTGTATGATTTGTTGAATGTAAAACTGATGATCTCTTCTGTACCCCTTTACTCAATTCAAAAGAGAAAGTTAAAAACAAAAACATTGAACCCAGAACACAACCTCAGATTTTCAACTACTCTTACACCATTCAACCCAATGTGTACATCTGGGAAAAATTGTAACAGTTCTCAAATTGCTGATCCAACAGAGTCCCTCCTCTATACTTGTGCATGCTTCATACAAAAAACTACTATGTTGACATGAGCAAGTTTGTCCCAAGTGTCTGTATTTTGCCCAAAATGGTTGTAGTCAGCAAAAATCTCTAAATTCCATGAAGATAACTATACTCTTCTCAGAGCTGGTGTTTCAATAAACTACCATCTGACTGAATGTAATTAAATTAAACACCATTTTCATGGATACATTTGGAAAGCTCAATCATGAGTATATTTTTTTATCGTAGATCTTCAAAATAATTTGTGGTCTTTATATCCCTAAATGGAACATGGTAGCCCCATAAGATAAACACTGGACTGTGAACCACAAGGTCAACAGTTTGAGCCCACTTGTTGCTCCATAAGAAAAAGATGATGTTTCTGCTCCAGCTAAGACTTACAGCCTGAGAAAACCTATACAGAGGTGCTGTCAGTCAGAATTGACTTGATGGCACTTAACAAAAACAACATATTCTTAAAATCTACAAAAATTATCTGACAGTATCAGTGTTATAGAATAAATTATGGAGTTCTAGTGTGGTGCTGTAGAATAAGCACAGAATTGTTAACAAGATTGGCAGTTCAAATCCACCAGCTACTCCTCAGAAACCCTATGTAGGTTGGCGTGAGTTAGAACACAGTTAGCTACAAGAGAAACTCATACAGAAAATTGCTGGGCCCTTAAATTTTATAAAGATTTGATCTACAAAAAACCTAAAGAGTCTGAAAAAAAACAAGATAAATTACTGTAAAAACCATGAAATTATTCAATTTTCATTTTGTTTTGTTTTATCAAAAGGTTATAAAATTTTCTAGAGCCTTTTCTTTCATATCATATTTTTTTAATGTATAAATTGATCAGTAGGAGCTCTGGTAGCATAGTGGTTACAAATCGGGCTGTGAGACACAAGGTCAGCAGTTCGAAACTACCAGCTGTTCCACGGGAGAAAGATGAGGCTTTCTGCTTCCATAAAGATTTACAGCCTCAGAAACCCTGTACAGGGTCGCTATGAGTCGGAACCGACTCCATGGCACATAACAACAACAACAAATTGATCAAGTATACACAGTTGAGAAGATAAAAAACTTTAGGTCACCTCAAAAGAGATTTTTCTGTACAATTTATTAAAAAGAAAAGTACACATAGTAAAATTATCATGTCATAAAACACACATACACAAAGTAATCACTCAGCAAATACATATCCAGTTACTGTAAAATTGAAGGAAATAAACATGTTTAAACCATCCCACACGGTTAAATTACATAATATAACAATAGGTATAAAAAACTCACTACATGGAATAAAAACACAACTATTTTGTAGGGCTTAAAAAATTATCAACCCTATAAATTAAATATACCAAAGATAATATGGATATATTTTACTTTGCACAACTTCAAATAATTGGCTCATCATCAAATAAAGTAGATGTTGGGATTTGGTGATTACAAGCGGAAGCAATCATTTTTATAATTTTTAAATAGGATATGAACAATATTATAGAAATTTATATCAAATGGAATAATTATGAGTTTATGATAAGGGAAAGAATGGTAACAGTACTCATCAGCTTCTTTCTATGCCATTAAAATAACAATGTGGGAGGGTAAAGCAAAAGCAATATTCAGCAGCCACAAAGAAGTGAAAATTAAACTTAAGGACAATGAATTTGTTATCATTGAATTTTAACTTGTCATTTAAAATAATACAACACAATAAAAGCCATTCTTAAAGAAAACAAATGCATAAATCAGAATTTGGAGGGCAAAATAAAATCTAAACGCATTTATGAGGAAAGCATTACATTTTTCAATTTTTCCAATTCAATGTATTTACCTGTATAATTCAGTGGCACTAATTACATTGGAGTCCTGGTGTGGCGCTGTAGGTTAATGTGCCAGACTGCAAAGCCGTTTGAACTGCAAGGTCGGCGGTTCAAGCTTATCAGCTGCTCCTCGGAAATCTTATACAGGGTGGCTATGGATTGGAACCTACTCGACGGCACTTCACAACAACAACAATTACATTAAACATGTGCAGTCTTGACCAGAATCTGCTGCCAAGTTTTCTATCACTATAACAGATACTCGGTATTTCCAGAAAAATGACTACACCTCTCCCTCTTGCCCCTACCCCTGGTAATCACCAATTTGTTCTCTATATATTTGCCTGGAGTCCTGGAGTGGCACTGTAGGATAAGCACTGGAATACTAGCCACAAGGTTGGCAGTTCAAACTCACCAGCTGCTCCTCAGAAATGCTACACAGGGTTGGTACGAGTCGGAACTAACTCGATGGAACTTTATAATAACAAAATATATTTTCCTATGCTGCACATTTCATAAATACAAGTTATGAATTGAGCTGCAAACCACAAGGTCAGCAGTTAAAATCAACCAGCCTCTTCATGGAAGAAAGATGTGACTTTCTGTTCCCATAAAGATGTGTAACCTCAGAAATCCTCTACAGGCTCATAATGAATTAAAACCAACTTGCTGGCACACAGTTACCGTCACCACCAGACATGTCATATAAAGATTATACAATATCTGTAATTTGTTGGTTGATCCTTCATTGAGGTCCATCTATGTTATAGATGTATTAGGACTCTGTATCTCTTCATGACTGAGGTATATTCCATTGCATCTCTGTACTACATTTTAAATCTCTTCCTCTGTTGATGAACTTTTGGGTTACTTCCACCTTCTGACTATTTTGAGTGTCAAATATGAACAGTGCCTCGATGGACATTTTGGTGTACAATTATCTTAAATATTTGGCCATTTTTAAGTCCTTTGGATATACAAGTGTGAGTCAAAAAGTATCCTTATAATCTCTGTAGAATTTATTTTAATAAACTTTTAGAAAAGACAAATATACATAATTTTTTGACACAGTCTCCTTGCTTTTCAATACACTTTGTCCATCTGTCAACAAGGTTTCATACTCCCTTATTAGAAAATGTTTTAAGCTGAGTTGCAAGCCACAAATGAATAGTATCTTCCCTTCTTCATCAGAGGTGAGTCTTCATCCTCAAAGGGCTGCTTTCAGGGGTCCAAAGAGGTGAAAGTCCAATGAAGCAATATCAGGACTATAGGGATGATGCTTTAACACCTCAAAAGGAAGTTTTTGCAAAGTTTCAAGAGTGTGGGCTGAGGTCTGTGGATGTACATTGTCATGCTAGATGACAATGCCCAGAAGTTTAGACTTAGGCTCTTCAGTGAGCATCTCACTGTAATGAGCACTGTTGATTGTTGAACCTTTTTCCTGATGGTGTTCCAATACTGGCCCTTGAGAGTCCCAGAAATCTATAAGCATCAATTTTCAAACTGATATTTGACTTTTGAACTTTTTCTTGGTCAGAGACTGAGGATAATTCCATGTCATATGCTACCATTTACTCTCAGGTTCAGAGTGATGAATCCATGTCTCATCACAATAGCATTTTTTTTTAAAGAAATTATTACCTTCCTTTGAGTATTGGTCCAAAATTTATTTGCAGATGTCCAAACATATTTTTTAAATTTTTATTGTTAATTATGTGATTGCTTACATGGGAGAACATTAGCTTTACATTCATCCTATCATATATCATTTCATTGCCATGGTTACAATCCCCTCCATGCATCATCAACTAACCAAAGGGTATACCCTGCAAGCCTGCCTCCTGGTCCTCAGCACACAGCCCCTCTCCCTCTCTGGGTCTAAAGTTCCCAGCCACTCAATCTCTCCACATCATCATCTCTGCATCCATCTCTGGCATCACTGCTTCTCTGGGTAGGGTCCCGTTCTCTGCTCTTCTCCCTTGATCGTCCCAGGGACCTCCACTCCTGGACTGCAAAAGTAAATCACTCCCCTCCTTTTGCTACAAAACATCTACCTTTACATTTCCAACCCTCACAATCAGTCCTGACAACAGTTATTCATTATTGTATCACAAGAAACCTATCCACATCTCCTTTCATCAACTCAGCCCAGACAGATTGGATACCACTAAGTAGAGATTCTACCTTCCTCCGTGCCCTCTGGATCTAGGTTCCTTCTTGAAAGCTTGTAAGCCAGTCACTTATTGCCTTTGTAGCCCCTACACACACACACACACATACACACACACACACATTTTGGGTAGCCAATGTCCAAGTTGCCCATCCCTGTCTACTCTGTATATGGAGGGGGTGAGAATGATCCTTGCTATAAAGATTTGTTCCCTCTTTTGAGCTATTGCATCCACAGGTGTAGGTCAAATTCATCAAATTGCATCAGATTACTCTTTTTTTCCCCCTCTTCTTCCTTCTTCTAGTTGAGCTCTAAACATCCACTCATTGAAGCCAGGTCAAATAGGTAATATCTGCAAGTGTGGATGTTATGCATATGCCCTCTCTTCTAATCAGCTGGACACTTCACTCTCCATTCTAGTCCTCTGTGGCTATGTCACTGAATCTGGGCTCAAGAGTCCCCAGATCTTGGCACCAGGTCTCCACCTGGGTTCATAGGAGTCTACTGAAAGTTGTAGGGCTTAGCTCACATGCTCGGTGATGAAAGTGGTCAGCAATCAGAGCATGTATTCCCATTGAGTCTTAGTCTTAGAAGGGGGTTATCCCTGAGAGTACCTGACCACTTACTTTAATGTCTCCTGGGTGAGAAATTTGCTTGTTCTTGTAGTAATTAGTCAGTCTGTTGATATTGTTTTGTATTTTTCCTGTTGGTCTTTCTTTCAAGAAGTATTTTCTGTTCTTCTAGCCTCTCCAGGCTGGTCTGCATGTCCTTTCAAGTGGAAATTTCCCACCTCAGAAGATTCTGGATGTGGTTCAGGATTCCACCAATAGTCTTATATAATGCAGAGGTTCTGCTGAATCTACCAATGAGGTCTAGTAGCTTTTTAAATGAGTCTTTGGGGATTTCTATGTATAGGATCATATCATCTGCAAATAGAGAGAATTTTACTTTCTCTTTGACAATTTGGATGCCTTTAATATCCCTGTCTTGCTGTATAGCTCTTGCTTCCAGCACAATATTAAATAGGAGGGGTGACAAAGGGCATCTTTGTCTGGTTACTGTTTGCTGAGGGAAGGATTTCAGTTTCTATCCATTGGGAGTAATGTAGGCTGTTAGTTTTGTATATGTACTCTTAATTATGTTGAGGACTTTCTCTTCAATTCCTACTTTGTTGAGTGTTTTTATCAGGAATGGATGTTGGATTTGTCAAATGTCTTTTTGCATCAATCACTATGATCATGTGGTTCTTTTCTTTTTTCTTATTTATATAGTGGATAACATTGATCATTTTTCTAATGTTGAACCATTCTTGCATCCCTGATATGAATCCCACTTAATCAAGATGTATTATCTTTTTGATGTGCTGCTGAATTCTGTTGGCTAGGATTTTGTTGAGAATTTTTGCATCATGCTCCTGTAGGATAATGGTTTATAATTTTCTTTCTTAGTGATGTTCTTCCCTGGTTTTGGTATAAGGGTTATACTTGCTTCATAAAATATATTAGGAAGTTTTCCATCCTCCCTTATATGCTGGGATAATTTGAGTAGAACTGGTGACAGCTCTTCCCTGAAAGTTTGGTAGAACTCACCAGTAAAGCCATCTGGGCATGGACTTCCTTGTTTGGGAGTTTTTTGATGACATGATCTACATATCATTTGATGACATGATCTACATATCATTGTTATGGGTCTGTTTAGGTTTTCTACTTCACTGTGTGTAAGTTTAGGTAGGTCGTGTTTATCTAAAAATGTATCCATCTCTTCTAAGTTCTCAAATTTGTTGGAGTACAACTCTTCATAGTATTCTTTTATTATCCTTTTGATTTCCTTTGATTCTGTTGTGACATTGTCCATGTGGTTTCTAATGTGAGTTATTTGTGTCTGCTCCCTCTTTTCTTTTGTTAGGTTTGCCAATGGTCTTTCGATTTTGTTAATCCTTTCAAAGTACCAGCTTCCTGTCCTATTGATTCTTTCTATAGTTTTTCAGTTTTCCATCTCATTTATTTCTGCTCTAATATTTATTATTTATTTTCTTGTGGTGGCTGTTGGTTCCTTCTGTTTTGTTGTCTGTTTCAAATTGCTGTAGATGCTGTGTTAATGTGTTAATTTTGGTTCTTTCTTCTTTTTTGGATGTGTGCATTTATTGCAATAAATTGTCCTCTCAGCACCGCTTTCGCCATGCTCCAAAAATTTTGGTATGTTGTGTTTTCATTCACATTTTTTCTAGGAACATTGTGAATTCATGTTTAATTTCTTCTACTACCCAGTTGCTTTTCAGACAGCTATTATTCAGTTTCCATGTATTTGACATTATTTCCTTTGTTTTTCTATTATTGATTTCTAATTTGATAGCATTGTGGTCTGAGAAGATGTTTTGTAGTATTTTAATATTTATAAATGTATGGAGATTTGTTTTGTGGCATAAGATATGGTATATTCTGGAGAATGTTCTATGTACGCTGGAAAAGAATATGTATTGTGCTCTTGTTGGGTTGTATGCTCTGTACATATCTATGAGGTCCAGTTGACTGATTGTGTTGTTTAGTTCTTCTGTGTCTTTATCAAGTTTCTTTCCGGTTGTTCTATCCACTTTTTAAAACGGTGTATTAAAATCACTCACTATTATTATAGATTTGTCTATTTCTTTCTTCAAATCTATTAGAGTTTGTTTTTATATATTTTGGAGCTCTTTCATTGGGAGCATAGATATATATTATGGTTATGTCATCTTGCTCAAATGTCCCTTTAATCATGAGATAATGTCTATCTTTATCTATTATGCTGTTTTTTGCCTTAAAGTTTATTTTGTCAGAGATTAGTACTGCCACTCCTGTTCATTTTTTATTGCAATACCTTGGTATTTTTTTTTTCCATCCTTTGACTTTTAATCTGTTTTTCTCTCTGTGTGAGATGTGTCTCTTGCAGACAGCATATTGAAGGATCTTCTGTTCTTATCCATTCTGCCACCCTCCATCTCTTAATTGGTGTATTTAATCTGTTTCCATTCAGTGCAATTATCAATAGGTATGGATTAATTGCTGCCATTATGTTTGCTTTTTTTTGGTGTTGCTGCTTTCTTTGTTCTGTGTGTCTTCCTTTGTTGAATTCATGCTTTTTGTGCTCTGTAAACCTTCACTCAATTCACAATAAAAAGTTAAAAAGAAGAAGAAATAAACTAAGACTAAAACATTCAGGATGGATTGTACTTCAATGAAATGAAAATGAAACACTTCACAACTGAATCAATAAATAGCACAATGATAAACCAAGACTGAAGTTGTCAAAAACTTCATTTTGCTTGGATCCACAATCAATGTTCATGAAAGCTGACAAGAACTGAAATAGCATTATTATATTAGGCACCATTGCTTTTTAAAGAGCTCTTTAAAGTGTTGAAGAGTTCAGATGTCACTTTGGGGACTTATGTGCACTTCACCAATTATGGTATTTTCATTTGCCTCACGTGCATATGGAAGTTACACAGTGAATAAGGAAGACCAGAGAAAAATAAATGCATTTGAATTATGGTGTTGGTGAAGAACACTGAGAGTACCATGGACTGCCAGAGCAAACAAATCTGCCTTGTACAACCAGAATGCTCCTTAGAAATGAGGACAGTAAGACTTTGTCTCTCATTGTAACATTGGCAGGACAGAAAAAGTCTACCTGCTGTCTTAGCTGAGGCAAGACTGTCCTGACTGGAACAACTGTGTCTCAAGTCTTTTCTCATCCAGCATTGTAACCTGTTAACTTCCTAACAGACCCTGTAACTGTGATTACGGTGTCTGATTTCTGTGTGGCCATTACAATGAATCATTGAACCCAGCTGAGCCAATAGAGATAATTGTGGGAGGGGTCATTTGTGTCCATTTTTTTTACAATTTGATGTCACAAGAAGGATTTGTTTCAATGACTCCAGACTCATGAAATTATGATTCTGTAAGAGATTTTTTTTTAAAAAGGGAATGGGAAGTGACACTTCTGATTCTTAGAAAGTTATATTGGTGGTTAACTCTAATGGCTGAAAGGAGTGTAAGAGATGCTATGCTGAAACTGAGCGGAGACAATCTGATACTGTAGTCACTTGAGGGGGGGGGAAGCCTGGCTAATCTGAAGTTAAGTAGTTGTGTGAACACCTGAGCTTATAGGCACTGACCTAGTTTATGGGGGCTAGATCTGAGAGAGAGAATGAAGAGACCAGCTGGGCCTAGCTAAGATTGGCTCAGGCTGAACTGACCATAACCAAACCTAATGAAGAGAGAAGTGTTCAATACTGTGAGTTGGTACATATTGCTGCAATTTTGATAGGTTGCTTTGGCCTGGAATTTGCTTATAGATGCAGATACTCTAAGTTCCTAACAGAATAAAGATTCTTCAAATCAAGAAATATGTTTGTCTGCTTAGAGTACAGGGATGATAGGGATGGACAATTTAGAAACTGTATATCTAAAACCAGCGTAAATAAAGTCCTGTATGGGAGCACTGTGCCTCTCTAAGGTAAGCACTGGCTTGCTAACCATAAAGTTGGCTGTTTGAGGCCATCAGCTGCTCCATGAGAGGATGAGGTTTTCTGCTCTTGCAAAGATTTATAATCTCAGAAACTTTATACAGGGTCAACCACATACAGCTCAAAACTGACTCAATGGTACTCAACAATAACAGTAACAAAGGCATGAAGTAGGAAATGGCTTGCTTACAATTTTTCATGGATGTGTTTTCAGTTAAAATTACTATTGTGGGAAAAATAATCCTGCATGTATGAAAGGGGTAATGCCTAAAAGATGCAAGGGGTAACCTGTGGTGTGGTGAGTTATTTAGTATGGCTCTTTTAGCCTCCACTTGTTAGATATCACTCATTTTTCATTGATCATACTATGGTAGCATGAATGTTGCTATGATTCTGGGAAATACAAAGTGTTGGTACAAGGGGTGGTTTGTGTCCATTTTTTGCAGCTTCTAACAGAAAAGTTTTTTGTTTTTTGTTTTTGTTTTTGTTTTTGTTTAAATCCACCATCTGCTCAGCAGAGAGAGATGAAACTTTCTGCTCCCATAAAGATTTACAGCCTCAGAAACCCTGTACAGGTTGGCTATGAACTGTAACTGTCTCCATGGCAAATCATTGCCACCACCAAAATTTACTCAGAAACCCTAGGGAAGAGTTCCTCTTTGTCCTATAGGATTTCTATGAGTCAGAATTAACTCAGTGGTAGCGGGCGGTTGGTACCACAGCTTTAATCCAAGTAGATACCATCTCAGGTGAGAATCACACACTTAATCGCAGTCCTAAAAGAACACAATCAAAATAAGCAACACACACATACAAAGAGCTACATAATTTCAAGTTGTATCATTGAGTAAACCTATCTTAAAATTATAGTAGATTTCCTAGGACCCAGTCTGAAAACCCTTATCCAAAATCAAGAACACATAAATCTTCCATCAAAGGTAGGGTTGACATACTAAAGAAATTGCATGCCTACATTCACCATTTGAGTAGAGGCCTGTCATGGCAAGCAGCAACTGTGCTTCAAACTCTACAACACAGGCCAGGAAATTCCACTTCCTCCTGTGAATTCCACAAACCAGGCTGGGAAATGTTATCAATTCCCTTTGCAAATTTCTTGCATGTTTTCAGGATTAAACCCAAAGTACACACACCAAAAGTCCAACAACAATATTTAACAACAGTAAAGAGTTCCATCTGGTTTCTCAGAACTTTGGTCAAAAGACTGAGACACCTTGTGGCAACCCTCACCAATGTGTACCACAAATCTGACTAATTGAACCAGTCACAAGCAGAGAACCAATCAAAAAAATTACAAACAGAATAAACAGACCACATATCTCTTTAATCATACAATACAATATTAAACAAGTTTACAAGGAGAACGAAAATAGAAACTCATTTCTTCAAAATGATAAGTGACATTTTAAATTAGTTCTAATTGAAGAAAGCCCTAAACCAGCATCCCATTGGGGAAAAACCTGAGATGACTTAATAAGGATATTATGGATTGTTGTTGTCGTTATGTGCTGTCGAGTCGGTTCGACCCATTGTGATCCTGAACAGTGTTTCCAAGGCTGCAAATCTTTATGGGAGCAGAAAGCCTCATCTTTCTTCCACAGAGCAGCTGGTGGTTTTGAACTGCTGACCTTGCGGTTTGCAGCCTGATTCGTAACCACTACGCTACCAGAGCTCCTTATATTATGGATTAGGTTTAAACTAATTTCATTAGGGTCAAATAGAATTCCTAGCAGGAAGTCTATCTTCTGAAATTCTAATCTGCTACATACAGAATTTTTTGAATCGCCATATATATTTTTCCAGACTTTTCTTAATGAGACTATGCCAAAAAGATGGGTACAATCAAGTTGCAGACTTGCATACTTCTGAACTCCCATGTAAGTTCCCCTCTTTCTCCTCACTCACCCTACCACTAAGATGGCTGCCACTTTGGATAACTGCTGGTTGTTCTGCCCAGGAATTCTCACCAACACCTGAAACATAAGTGTAACTGCTATCACTAAGTCGGTGGTGCATTCTGGGATCTCTTCTTTCTTTGGTTTCATATTTCTCTTCTTGGTTCTGCCTCAAGGCAGGCAAGATCATTTCTATAAGTCTCTGAGTAGGTCCCAGAGTCTTAAGAAATAAAAGCCATTTTCTCCTTCCAGTCCAAAGCTTTGAATGTTAGTGGTAACCTACTGGAGTTGTTGCTGGTTAAAGCAGGGACATGCAGACACCTCAGGAGGATTTCCCCTGCCAGAACACAGTAAACAATTAGACTGTGCCAGAGGATGCTACATGAGGTCTGGTCCACCTGAGTGGCACTAAGAAGAATTGAGACACATCAAAAGGAAGGAGCAACTAATAGAATGACTTTCCCTGGAGTCTTTCCCCATAATCACTATTTCTCTGGTCATGAAACACAATAGTCAAATAGCCCTAGCCTTAAAGACAGATCTGTGCTGCTATTATTTCAGACCACAGGCCTGTTTGCCTAGCCACTTCTACTTTAAAACACTGCCTCTTTCAAATTCAGACAAGGAATTGGCCCACGCAGCTCTCCCCAGCTATGTGCATAGTGTCTACTACTGGATTCCTTTGTTTTGGAAATAACTACTCCTAGGCTTTTGGGGGACTCTGTGAGACAGCACTCTTTCTATTTTTGGGTGGTGGAGAAGTTCATGTTGAGAATCAGCAGAGACTGGACTTCCTCTAAAGTCTATCTCTTGGAACGTTATGTCCAAATTCTTACTAACCGAGTTTCCTAGGAGGAAATCTGGGATGACTGATATTTTCTGGCCTTACTCCATTTTCATTGGAGGTAAGCAAAGTGGGAGTTAAAAAGTCCCACATCAAAGCTGGGATACCCAAGAATTGATATATTGATACTCAAGAGAGCCTGTGGAATGGTTCTGGAAAAATTTAAGGCCTTAGCAACTCCATCTTTTCAGCGAAATTCCATATGATAATCTGACCTCTTGCCAGGGGCACTTTTTGCCTGGTTACAGCTCCCAAGACAGGGAACACTCAGTCTAGGGGTTCATTTTCACTTCTGAATTGCCATAGGACAGGCTCCATCGATCCTTGATAACTCCCATTTGGGATGCTTATTGGAGCATTGGAAGAGCTTTAATTTTGACAGCCTGTGAAAAAAGAAGTTAAAGATTTTCTGTAATACTTCTTGGCCACAATATACCCAGGCGTACCAAGAGAAATGGTCAGTAAATAGAAGTCTAAATGACAGCATTCTTTTACAATTAGACCTATTCTATAGAACAGGAGGAAAGAGGTCGGTATTTTCCTATGTTTAAGCCTTTATGGTCCTCAGAGAAGACACAAAAAGTGTTGTATAGAAATGAGTCCCCTAAAATGGCTACTGACAATGGTAACTAAAATCGAAGAACATGAAAAGTCAAAATTGAGCCCAGTCCCCCTGCCCCAGACTACTTTCTAGTCTCTTATCTTTGCAAGAGGCCTCAAAGATTGGTGCACAACTTGTCAGGGTCCACATACTATTCTCTATGACAGATTTGAAGCAGTGAAAGGAGCTAGAACGCTTTGCAAAAGATCCTGTTAAATTTATTGAAGAATTTGAACAATTAGCTTTGACTTTTGAGTTAAGCTGAAAAGACAGCTTAGTGGTTCTCTTCAGGTATTGTTGCACAGTGGATGAGAAAAACGGTATCTGGGCAGCTGCCCAAATATATGGAGATAATTTACATGTTTATCAACAGAAATTACCAGTTGGAAATGTAGCAGGACTCAGTGTAGATCTCCTGTGGAACTACCAAGAGGGAAAAAACAGGAAGAGCTATATGGAACCACAGTGTATAATGTGACTCATGCGAGGAAGGAAACAGATCCAGATAAAACCTGTCAATTGGCATGACCCTACCCAGAAAAACAGTGACTCCAGAGATGGAGGCAGAGACAATGACATGGAGAGATGGAGCAGCTGGGAACTCTAGACCCAGAGAGGGAGAAGGGCTGTGTACCGACGACCAGGGGGCAGGCTTGCAGGGTATACCTTTTGGTTGGTTGATAATGCATAGTGGGGATTGTAACCATGGCAATGTAATGATAGGATGAATGTAAAGCTAATGTTCTCTCATGTAAACTATCACATAATTCACAATGATACATTTAAAAAATTGTCAATTGTTCTCAATTAACAGAAGTTAATCAAGGGAAGGATGAAAAACCAGCCCTCTTTAGAGGATGCCTGGTTGAGACTATCACAAGGAATACTACACTAGAACCTAGTTCACATGAAGCTGCTATTGTTATAATCACTGCTTTTACCAACCAGTCAACTCCTGATATGTGCAGAAAATTACAAAAATTAGCATTGATTCCCCAAACTCTCCTGTCGACATCTAAAAGTGGTCACCACTGTGTTGAACAATCAGGATATAGAGGTCACAGGGAGGGATTGACAAAAAGCTTCATGAAACAGCTTGAACAGCTCAGAACCAAAACACCTCCTCTGAGCCTGGCAAGAAGATGGACAACAATTTCTGTTGTGGAAAGCCTGAACTTCATTACCTGGAGTGCAAAAAGTGACCAGTCCTTATAACATGTCCTTAATCTGGTAGGCTTGGGCATTGGGCACAAGATTATCCAGTGTTCCCCTAGGAGCACTGTGAAAGTCACAAGACCTTCTTGACCACTGAAGAACCTGACAACTGATGGGGTCCAGTGACAGCAATGGCTTTCACATACATCATCAAGATCTCTCTGAAAGAGCTCTAGGTAGTAGTGGATATAGCTAGTAAGTTTATTTAGGTTTTAGTAGATATACAAGCCACTTATACAGTCTTAAAAACCTTTAACAGTTCTTTACCCCCTTTAGCCTGTATTATAGTTAACATCGATAGGTTCCTTCCTCTTCATAGGAAACCTAACAAATTACTAAGTGTGTTTGGAAACTTCCTCCTCATTGAGGAAATAGAAAGCATCAGTTTCAGGGGCAACCATTGTGCAAAAATGAATCACAGAACCTTCCTCTTTTAACTAAAGCACTCAAGAACTCCAAAATAACTATTTTATAAACGAATGCCTAACTCCATAAACGTATCCAGAGATTTGGTGTTTTTTCAACCAATTTCATTTACATGGTGGACTTCAATTAAGCCCAACACCAGAGACGTCCTTTTTTTTTTTTTTTTAGGTTTTTATTGTTGATTGACTGAAAGTTCACAGGGCAGATCATCAGTTTTACCCTTAACAAATCATACACCTTACACCCTGTTTCAGTACAATGATTATAATCCCTTCCATGTACCATCAGTTAACAGTGTTTCTCTCTATTCACTTTAGCTCTCTCTTTATTTTTTTAACACTCAGGCATATATAATAATTTATAATTTATACCACCAAAGGGCACATTCTGCAAGTCTGCCTCCTGGCTGCCATCTCTTAGTTTCTCTCTTTCCATGAATCTAGAATCCTCAGCTGCTCCCTCTCTCCATGTCACCATCTCTGCCTACATCTCTGATGTGACAGCTTCTCTGGATAAGGCCTCGCATTCCGCTTGTACTCTTCTCCCTTGAAGGTCTTAGGGTCCTTTGTTTCTGAACTGTAAGAAAAACTATTCCCCTATTTTTGTTACAAAACTTCTATCTTTATGATTGTGATAGTCACAATTAGTCATAATAACACCAAACACTTTCACTGTAACTTTTTGTGATTTGTTGTTGTTGTTAGGTGCCATCGAGTTGGTACCAACTCATAGCAACTTTATACACAGCAGAATGAAACACTGCCCAATCCTAAGCTAACCTCACTACAGTTGCCACGCTTGAGTCCATCAATGTGCCACTTGGTCAATCCATCTCGTTGGCGGTATTCCTCTTTCTCTGACCCTCCACCTTACCAAACATAATATCCTTCTCCTGCAACTGGTTCCTCCAAACAATATGTCTGAAGTATGAGAGAGGAAGTTTGCCCGTCCTGGCCTCCAAAGAGCACTCTGACTGCACTTCTTCCAACAAAAATTTGTTGGTTCTTTTGGCAGCTCATGGCACTTTCAATATTCTCCTCCAACACATGAACTCAAAAGCATCAATTCTTCGATGGTCTTCCTTATTCACTGTCCAGCTTTCACATGCATAGGAGGTTATTGAAAATACCATTGCTTGGGTCAGGCACACCTTAGTCCTAAAGCTGACATCTTTGCTCTTCAACACTTTAAATAGGTCTTGTGCAGCAGATTTGCCTAATGCAATACATCATTTGATTTCTTGACTACTGCTTCCGTGAGTGTTGATAATTGATCCAAGAAGAATGAAGACCTTGACAAATTCAATCATTTTCCATTGATAAGAATGTTGTTTATTGGTCCAGAGGTGATGATTTTTGTTTTCTTTACATTGAGATGCAATCCATACCAAAGGCTGTGCTCTTTGATAGTCATCAGTAAATGTTTCAAGTCCTCTTAACTTTCAGCAAGCAAGGTTGTATCATCTGCATATTGCTGGTTATTAATGACTCTTCCTCCAATCCTGATGCCACGTTTTTCTTCATAGAACCCAGATTCTTGGATGATTTGCTAAGTATACAAGTTGGATAAGTATGGTAAAAGAATACAACCTTGTCGCATACCTTACTTAATTTTAAACCATTCAGTGTCCCCATGTTCTGTTTGAACAACTGCCTCTTGGTCCATGTACAGATTCCTAATGAGCACAATTAAGTGTTCCAGAATACTCATACTTTGCAATTTTGTCCATAGCTTGTCGTGATCTACACAATTGAAAGCCTTTGCATAGTCAATAAAGCACAGATAAACATCTTTCTGATTGTTTCTGCTTTCAGCCAAGATCCATCGGAAATAAGCAATGCTATTTCTCATCCCATGGCCTCTTCTGAATCCAACTTGAACCTCTGGAAGTTCTCTCTAAGTATATGCTTTCAGCCATTTCTGTATTACCTTTAGTAAAACATTACTTGCATGGGATATCAAAGATATTGTCCGATGATTTCTGCATTCCATTGGGTCACCTGTCTTTGGAACAGGCACAAATATGGATTTATTCCAATCAGTTGGTCAGATAGTTGTTTTCCAAACTTCTTGGCAGAGATGAATGAATGACTCCTGTGCCACCTTATTTTTTTTTTTTAAAGATTTCAAATTTTATTCCATCAATTCCTGGGGCCTTGTTCTTTGCCAATTCCTTCAATGCACCTTGGACTTCCTCCTTCAGTATCATTGGCTCTTAATCATATGCTACCTCTTGAAAGCTCTTGATCATATGCTACCTCACTGTACCATTTCCTTTTGGTACAGTGACTCTGTGTATTCCATCCATCTTCTATTGATGCATTCTGCATCATTCAATAATTTGCCCAGAGAATCTTTGAGTAACAAAAGCTGAGGCTTGAATTTCTTCTTCAGTTCCCGCAGCTTGAGAAATGCTTAGCGTGGTCTTCCTTTTTGGTTTTCTGATTCCAGATTTTTGCATATTTTGTTGTAATATTTGGCTCTATCATCTCAAGCTGATCTTTGACATTTTCTGTTCAGCTCTTGTACCTCCTCATTTCTTCCTTTTGCTTTAGCATCTCTTTGCTGGAGAGCAAGTTTCAGTGTCTCTTCTGACATCCATTTTGACCTTTTCCTTCTTTCTTGTCTTCTCAATGATTTTTTGCTTTCTTCATGTATTATGTTCTTGATGTCATCCCACAACTCTTCTGGTCTTCGGACTTTTGTGTTTAATGTATTAAATCTGTTCTTCAGATGATCTCTAAATTCAGGTGGGATATATTCACTTTTCTAAGACAGCAGATTGTGTAGCGTGCAGTGAGGAGCTCCATCACCAACAACACAGAATACCAGACCAAGCAGACTCAGGGCATGGTGTAAGAACTCTGAACCACATATAAAGGACTATTTAGAAGACTGGAATGCTTACAGCTAGGCGAATTTGTAGCAGAATCAAGAAATTCATTGCTTTCTAACTCAAAACACTAAACTACTTCCAGAGCCACCATCTTGGGAGAGACCAAGTGGGGAAAGGATCAAAACAGCCATGAACACCTGACAGAACCACAGAGATACAGGTGTGGACATTCTTTTTTTGATATCTGTTCATTGGTCTCTCACTATCTATACACCTCCATTCTGGTTACTAGAGGGATGCCTGAACAAATGGACACCACACCCCCACCCCTAGAGGGTTCTACTACACATGTGCACAGATCTCCTCGAAATTTAAAGTGACAGTTTCCACTTAAAACCAAAAGTCCACGACTCATTTGTCAGTTTATCATACTGTAGTGGCTTGTGAGTTGCTGTAATTCTGAAAGCTATGCCACCAATATTTTAAGTACCAGTAGGGTCACCCATGGTGGACAGGTTTCAGATGAGCTTACAGTCAAAGACAGACTAGGGAGAAAGAGTGATGAACTACTTTAGAATATTTAGTCATTGAGAACCTTATGGACAGCAGAGAAAAACTGTCAGATACAGTGCTGTAAAATGAGCCCCTCAGGTTGGAAGGCACTCAAAATGTGACTAGGGAAGAGCTGCCTCCTCAAAGTAGAGTTGACCATGATAACGCAAATGGATTAAAGCTTGTGGGCGAAACATGTGCGGGACCTTAATGTGCTGATGGGACACAACTCAAAATGAAGAGAAACAGCTGTAAACAGCCACTGAAAATCAGAACACAGAATGTATGAAATATCAGTCTGGGAAAATTGGAGGTTGTCAAAAATGAAATGGAATGCATAAACATCAATATCTTAGGCATTAGTGAGCTGAAATGGACTGGTATTGACCATTTTGAATCTGACAACCACATGTTACTATGCCAGGAATGACAAATTGAAGAGGAATGGTGTTACAGTCATCGTCAAAAAGAACTTATCCAGATCAGTCATGAGGTACAATGCTGTATGTGATAGGATAATATCCATGTGCCTACAGGGAAGACCAGTTAATACCACTATTATTCAAATTTATCCACCAACCACTAAAGCCAGTGAGGATGAAATAGAATAATTCTACCAACTTCTTCAATCTGAAATCGATCAAACATGCAATCAAGATGTATTGATCATTACTGGTGACTAGAATGCAAAGGTTGGGAGCAAAGAGGAAGGACCAGTAGTTGGAAAATATGGCCTTGGTGATAGAAATGCTGGGGAATGCATGATAGAATTCTGCAAAACCAATGATTTGTTCATTTCAAATACCTTTTTTAGACAGCATAAGAAACAACTATACACATGAATCTTGCAAGATGGAATGCATAGAAATCAAATTGACTACTGAGTAATAGTACAAATAACAAATGAAATAAAAAAAAAAATTTCCTTGAATCAAATGAGAATGAAAACTCACTATACCAATATCTGTGAAACATAGCAAAAACAGTGCTTCTGGTGCCATTTATATCAATGCACTACACAAATAACCCAAATCAACAAATTAACACATCTCCAACAGCTAGAAAAAGACCAACAAAGTCAGTCTAGGGCCATGAGGAAAAAGTAAATATTAGAGCTGAAACAAACAAACAAAAAAATTAGAAAGCAGAAAAACAATAGAAAGAACCAACAAGACAAGAAGTTGTTTCTTTGATAGGATTAATAAAATTGGCAAACCACTGTCAAATCAAACAAAAGAAAATAAGGAGAAGTTGTAAATAATGCACATAAGAAATGGTATTGGGGGCATCACAGCAGAACCAATGGAAATAAAAAGGATAACAAAATTATACTCCAACAAATTTGAAAATCTGGAAGAAATGGATAAATTTGTAGGAAAACACTGTCTATCTAAACTAGCACAGACTAGGAATCCTAAACAGACCTATAACAAAAGAAAAATTTACTCAAGTAATAAAGAAACTTCCAACAAAATACAGTCTGGACCAATAAGGTTTACTGGTGAATGCAACCAAACATTCAGAAAAGATATTATGCCAATTCTACTCAAAGGATTCCAGAACATAAAAAAGGCAGCAAAATTTCAAATACATTTTATGAAGTGAGCATAACCCTGATATCAAAATCAGGCAAAGACATCACTTAAAAAATAACATTATAGACCAATATCCCCCATGAACATAGATACACAGATTCTCAACAGAATACCGGCCAACAGAATTTAACAACATATCAAAAAAAAATACACCATGACCAACTGGAATTCATACCAGTGATGAAAGGACAGTTCAATATTAGAAAGAGAGTCAACATAATCCACCATATAAATTTTAAAAAAGGAAAAGATCCAAATGATCATATAAATTGATGCTGAGAAGGCATTTGACAATATCCAACATCCATTCTTGGTAAAAACACTGAACAAAATAGGAATAGAGGTAAATTTCCTCCACATTATTAAAAGTATATAAATAGTTTCAACAGGCAACTTTATTCTCAATAGAGAGACAATTAAAAGCATTCTTTTGTCAACAGGAACCAGACAAGGATGCCTTTTATCACAACTCCTACTCAGTATGGTGCTGTAATGCTTAGCCAGAGCTGTAAAACAAGAAAGGGAAATTAAAGGCATCAAAATTGACAAGAAGTAAAACTCTCCCTCCTTTTGATAGGCAGATGATATGAGCCTATACAGAGTCCTGGTGTGGCACTGTAGAATAAAGCACTGTGCTGAAAAATCAGTTTGAACCATAAATTCAGTGATTCAAACTCACCAGCTGCTCCTCAGAAACCCTATACAGGGTCACTATGAATCAGACCAACTCAGCGACACTAAACAAAAACAACATGCTCCTATACATAGAAAATTCAAAAGACTCAAGAAAAAAATCATTGGAACTCATTGAAAGATTTAGCAAAGTGGCAGGATAAAAGATCAATATACAAACATCACTTGGATTCCTCTACACTAATAAAAACAACAATGAAAAGAAATTAGGAAAACAATATCATTTACAATAGCTACTTAAAAGATGGAAAACGTAGGAATAAACCTAATCAGAGAAACAACAGACCTATACAAAGCACTATTACAAGAAAACAAAATGACCTTATAAAAATAGAAGAATGCATCATTCTCATGGATAGGAAGACTTAACATTGTGAAAATGTCATCATTACTTAAAGCAATGTATAGTTGTAATGAAATAACAATCCAGATCTCAACATTATTCTTTAAGAAGATGAAAATACTCATCATTATCATCAAATGGAAAGGAAATAGTCCTCAGATAGGCAAAGTATTGCTTAAGAAGAACAAACTTAGATGCATCTACCTGATCTCAAAATATACTACACAGCCATAGTGGTTCAAACATCCTGGTACTGGTACTGAGAACAGCCTAAAAGATACCTAGATCAATGGAAGAGACTTGAGAACCAGAAGTAAATTCACCTAAGTACAATCAGCTGATATTTGAGAAAGGGCCAAAACACATTAAATGGGGTACACAGTATCTTCAACAGATGGTGCTGGCAAAATTGAAAATCCATTTACAAAAGAATGAGACACGACCCATATAAATAAGAGCTAGGACATCAATATATAATGCCCACTGAAACATAAATAAGTAAAATCTTCACAACTGCACAAATAATTAACAACAAGATCAATAAATTGTCAAAAATTTCATTCTACTTGGATCCTCAATCAATGCCCATGGAAACAGCAGTCAAGAAAGCAAGTGAGAGGACTTCCAGCGCTTCCCTGACCAGGCAGCTAAGATAGGGCAGTCTCGGGACAAGGGGCGGAATCGCACATAAGAAACCTCTGTCTAGTAGACAGACAGCCTTTGAACAAACATAAGATCTTACACTTCAACATTCTGAACTTGTTTTTTTTAAAGATCAAATTGCTGAGGAATTACAGGCATTTTGAGTTTTGCCTGCCTGCACGTGGCTCCCGCTTCTGTGCCGGCGCCGGCGAGTGCCTCTGCCCCCTGCAGACCTTGGAATGCAGGGCTAGAGCAACCCCACTTAGAAGGCTGCATTTCCAGAGAAAAAGAAGCAAAAACTAACAAAGCTGAACAAATAGAGAGGGATATCAGTGCTGATATCAGGAAATTCGGGGTACACATGGTACAGAGAGACTGAGAGAGGCATTTTTTAAGTCATCAAATATGGACATTACCTCCCTGCAGCCACGACTCCCAGCCCTCTACTGCCCCGCCTAGACCAGCCCTCTGCCAAGCCGTCGAGGCTCAGGAACGCCCAAAGCACAGGCCCACCTACTAAGGCCAAGGCCCTCCAAGGCCCAGACACTCCCACTGAGGCCAAGGTCTGCCCTGAGGCCCAACCCGTCCACAGACTGGTCAAAAAGGTCCAGGCCCAACCAAGGCCCAAATCGCATACGTGTCTCGTGGCCCAGGCGGTCCACAACCCGGTCCCACCGAGGTCCAGGGCGCCCAAGGCCCAACCCGCCACGTAGCCAGGACGCTGAGGCCCAGGGACCCGGAGGCCCAACCCGCCGCGTCTCAGTCCGGTCCCCAACCTGCTCTCAGTCCGGTCCCCAAGGCACAAGCCCCCCGAGACACAATCCGCCCAACCCGCCCACTGAGGCCCAAGCCATCCAATGCCCAGCTGCTGATACCCAGGCCCCTAGAGGCCCAAACCACCCGCCCTAGGCTTAACCCATCCAAACGGCCTGCCGCCAAGGCCCAGGCCCAACAGAGGCCCAAAAAAGTTACTCTGAGTTAAGCAATAAGGAGAGTGAAAAGGGAAGACCACATCCTGATCACATCTTCCTGGAGGTAATC
>NW_006408562.1:1206975-1208119 GCF_000296735.1 Chrysochloris asiatica | reverse complement strand
CTGAAAGGGCAGAGGAGTAGAATAGATGAGATGGAAGGAAGAATCAGTGAGCTGGAAGACAAGTCTCTCAATACCACTAAGATAGAAGAACAAACCCAAAAAAGGGTAAAAATTTCAGAGGAAGGACTAAGATTCATATTGGACAACATGAAGAGGAATAACCTAAGAATTATTGGCAATCCAGAACAAAATGAGTCACACAAGTCCACAGAGGAAATAGTCGAAGAAGTACTGGAAGAAAATGTCTCTAACATCCTCAAGGGCGAAAAGATAGACATCCAAGAAGCCCAATGAAGTCCAGGAAGGGTGGACCCCAAAAGAAAATCACAAAGACATATCATAGTCAAGCTCTCCAAACTCAAAGACAAGGAGATGCTCGTGAAAGCAGCAAGAGAAAACAGAGGGGTCACATACAAGGGCAAACAAGTCAGACTAAGCTCAGACCTCTCAGCAGGAACCATGCAAGCGAGAAGGCAATGGGGAGACATATATGAAACTCTGCAAGAAAAAAATTGCCAACCAAGAACCCTTTATCCAGCAAAGCTATCAATCAAATATGAGGGTGTAATCAAAACATTCCAGGATAAACAGAGCTATGGGACTTAACCAAAGCCAACCCTGCACTACAAAACATCCTAAAGGGAGTTCTGTGGACCGAGAACCAACAAGAACAGACAACAACCAGAGATTGACATACGTGGCAGCACCTCTCAGAATTAAGTCAACAGAAAGAAGAAATGTTAACAAAACAAAACTATAAGAACAAACTGAGAGACTCTGAGAGGTCAGTCTATGACCAAAACAAGTTCAATGCAAAAGAAGGTGAACACATAGGAACAGAGATCCAGACAATGAGAAGGTTAGGTAGATTACAGGATAAAATAGACTGCACTAAATGGACAGAGAATTCAATGGACCATAAGGCAACCTCAAAGAAAATTAACATCTCACAGCATACCAAGAGAATGAGAAGCCAAGAAGAATATGAAAACATTAAAGCTATAAGAAAACACACAAGAAAAAAGCACACATATCATGAATTCAACAGAGAAAGACAAACAGAACAAAGAAGCAGCAACACCACACACACAAAAATGAATATAATGACAACAAATAATCAATACCTATCGATAATTACACTGAA
>NW_006408562.1:1200662-1201790 GCF_000296735.1 Chrysochloris asiatica | reverse complement strand
GAGACTGTGGGCCGAAAACTGGGGGGAGGAGGGAGAAGTGTAGGGAGCAGTTTTCTGGGATATACCCTTTGGGTGGTTGATGATGCATGGAGGGGATTGGAACCATGGCAATGAGATGATATATGATGGAATGAATGTAAAACTAAAGCTCTCCCATGTAAAGTATCCTATAATTCACAATAAAACATTAAAAAGAAAAGAAAAGAAAGTGACACATTGCATTGGGCAAATCTGTTGTGAAAGTCTGCTTATAAAATGTCAGAGCAAAGATGTAACTTTGAGGACTCAGTGTGTATGTCTAAGCCACAGTATATTCAATAACCTTATATGAATGGGGAAGCTTGCCAACAAATAAGGAAGACTAGGGAAGAATTGAAATTATAATGTTGTTGGAGAATATCAGATATACCCTAGGATGCCAGAAGAACAAACAAATCTGTTTTGAAAGACTTACAGTCCAAATTCTTAGAAGCAAGGATGGCAAAGCTTTGTCTCAAATACTTTGGATATGTTAGGAGACAGGACCAATCCGTGGAGAATAGTATCATGCTTAGTAAAGTGTAGAGTCCACAAAAAAGAGAAAGAGCCTCAAAAGATGAATTGACACACTGGCTGCAACCATTGGTTCAAACATAGCAATGAGTGTAAGAATGGTGCATCAGACAGAGCTTTATTCTGCTGTTCCCATGATCACTATGCGTTAGAACCAACTTGACTATTCCTTATAAAAACAACCACACTTAGAAAGAATCAAAACAAGGCAGAAAAATGAGAGGAGGACAAAAATTATAGTGATAGTCTGTTTTTATTTTTTCGGACTATGCCTAACATTCTTCTCTGTTGTTATTATTCATTTTATACGTCTGCCTATGGTTTGGCTGAAAGATGATCTCTGGGGATGGGTTCAGTTACCAGCTTGAATAAATGTATAAAAGCCACAATCTTGGGTATTACACCAGTTTCTCTCAGACCAGTATGTCTGTTCTTTTTCATGAGTTTCAATGTTGTTCTACATATCTAACCCCCACTCCCACCCCCATCCTAGCTAGAATTGTGTATTGTTAGCCTTGTAAGAGTGGTTGCTAGTGGTAGCTGAACATCATATTTTTCTTTGGATTGATTTTCTTC
>NW_006408562.1:1195602-1200143 GCF_000296735.1 Chrysochloris asiatica | reverse complement strand
GGATTTGAACTGCTGACCTTGTGGTTCAAAGTCCTGGACTGATCCTACAGCATGACAGCAGGAATCCAAAGTAAGATATAAATGACAAAAAATAGCACAAATCATCCCTCCCAGAGTTCTCTACTCAGCTGGGTTCAATAATTCAATGCAGTGGCCACACACAAAACCTCACACCATACTCATAATTATGTATTTATTATGGAAATTGTTGTTGTTGTTGTAATGTGCCGTAGAGTCGGTTCCAACTTATAGCGACCCTGTACAGGGTTTCCAAGGCTGTAAATCTTTACAGGAGCAGAAAGCATCATCTTTCTCACACAGAACAGCTGGTAGTTTCGAACTGTTGACCCTGAGGTTCACAGCCCGATTCTTAACCACTATGCTACCAGAGCTCCTTATTATGGAAATTAACAGGTTACAATTCAGAGTCACAAGTGCTCAGGGCACAGTTGTTCCGGTCAGTACAGCCTGCCTCAGCTGTGCCCACAGCGAGGCCTCTTCTGCCCAGCCCATGTGACACAGCTCTCGGCTTGAAGGCACTTGGCTCTAGTTCTGGGTGGCAGCAAACCTAGCTCCCCCAGTTAAATGCCTGCTGGCACCCCACTCCATAAGCAAGCTTCCTGCCAAAGGCACTTAAATTCTGCTTCATCCATGAGCTGAGAAACTTAACACTCTGATTGGTGGTACTCTGGCTCTTGGTTTGGCTGCTATAGCGCCTCTACCACTGCTGTGTTCTTTGGTGTCAGAGTTTGCTGTCCCTGGGTGGAGGGGATTTGAAGTACAGAGATCTCAAAGTCCAAAGGATGCACTCCACTCTTGGCTCTTCCTTGATGGTAGTGAGATCTGAATAATGGGTTTTAATGACTATACCATACTATTTTTGGTCCTACCATGATGCCTTTAAATATATTTCATAGCTAACATAGTACAATTTTGGTGTAGCTAAGGTAACTTCTTCATTTGCAGGTGGTCCAACCAACTTATTTGAAGATCCCTTATATATTGAGTGTGATATTTTTGTCAAGCTCTGCAGAAAACTGAGTCTAGTCTGAGAAGATCTGTTGTCTGGTTGCGAAGATAATAGGTAGGAAAACAGTCCAGTCATCAATGTAGTTTTCTAGAAAATGGAAACAAGGCAAGAGGAGCAGCAGAAAAGAAAAGGAAAGGATAAACATCTTAGAAATAATCTGAACTTTTCTAAGCATGCTCATTTTGAGAGTCAAGAGACAGAGGGTGGCCCCAGATTTTATACAGGTTTTAGGGAAAGGAAACTTTAGATTGTTTTTCTTCATCAACTTTCTGTAATTTAGAAAAAGGAAAGATTTAGATATCCCTTTGCGTGGAAAAAGAAATACTCAGTGCTGGCAAGCATGCAATAAAACTGGCACTTACATGTTGCTGGTAGCAGTACAAACACCTTTGGAAAGCCAGTAGCATGTGGTTAAGGTCAGCAGTTCGAAACTACCACCTGCTCCACAGGAGAAAGATGATGCTTTCTGCTCCCGTAAAGATTTATAGCCTCGGAAACCTTGTTCAGGGTCGCTATGGGTTGGAACTGACTCGACGGCACTTAACAATAACAACAAGCAAGAATGCAATAAAATTGGCACTTAACACATTGCTGGTGGCAGAACAAACAGGAATACACCTTTAGAAAGCCTATTGGCAGCAGGGTCAAAAGTCATTAAGTGCACATTTATTTTAAGTCAGGAAATGCATTTGGATGTTTCTTACTAAGGAAATTATCCAAAAACTGTTTGCATAAAGATACTCTATTTGGATATTTTCAGAAAGAAATAGATTGAATGATCTGTAGGGAAAAGATGATATAAGTAGCCATCTATTCATTAGAATTTTAATCAACATTTTCAGAGTATATAAACACTGAACATGTTTATAATGTTTATTAAAAGACAAGTAGATCACATACTGGAGAATGCTCAAGCAAATGTTTCTTACCAAAACATAATTTACAAATGAACTCAGAAAAACATAAACTGCCATTTGGGATATGTTCTCTTCAGTCTTTTATGAAGTGACTTAAATGCTGTATTTACTGCACAGTAGCGTTCATTCCTTTAAAATTCATTGCTACATTGTACTTGCTTCGGTCACAGCAGTAATGGGTTCAAGTGTAAGCAATAATCTTGAGGTTGGCACAAGACCCTGCAGTGGTTTGTTCTGTTATACATAAAGTTAATGAGAGTCAAACAGCATACTTAGTAAAATCAAGTGATTCTAAATTTTGGATCCATTTTGTCCACCTGTAAACAAGCAGCTTAAGAGGTGAAAGTTTAAGAATAGCTACAGTTTTTGTTTATTATAATTTACTAGATTTAGTAATTCTCCTCATAGATATCAGCCTAAGAAGGTAAAAACCAATTAATATATAGTCCTGATTTAGCTCCTTGTGACTTCTTTTTGATCACTAATCTTAAAATAACATTTAATAAGCATCTCTTTCACATCAGTTAATAATGTAAAATTAAACAAAACAAAATTGAATGGACATTTTTAAATCTTCATGCCTCTCTTCTGTAGGAATGATCTAAATAGCTTATATCATTGCTTACAAGTGTTGTAAACTTGAAACTTACACTGAGAAATAAAGTTTTTATTTTTTATTTTTAGCTTTTAACCCCATTTTCCATGAGCTTTTTGAAGTCCCATCGTACACTTATTGATACAATGTTTCATTTTTTATCTGTATAAAATGGCATTAGTAGATAATACACTGAGGGGATTGTAAACATTGCAATGAAATGAAATATGATAGAATGAGTATAAAATCAATGTTCTCCCATGCAAACTATGACTCAATTCACAATAAAAAGTTTTAAAATGGTGTTAGTAGCATCAGAATTTGTCTAACTTCAGGAGTAAGAGAGAGAATCACCATCAACACAAAACTGATGACTCTGATGTGGAGATGGGATATACCACCACTGTCCAAACTTTGTACAAATTCTGATACCAGTTGTCTTCTCCATGAAGTCTCTGCTTTTCTACTGGGTTCCATACTCTATTGCAATGACCACATACAACTCACAAACCATAATCATGGTTAAGTGGTTTAATAATGAAGTAAAAGCGTAGAATTTGGGATCATGATTCCTACCACTCAGGGAGCATGCAAGCTAAGCCTGGAAGGCTCCCCCACTGATGTTGAGAGTATGTGTCTCCCTTCTTCAGCGCATGGCAGTGCTCTCAGCATCTTTCAGCCATAGGACCTTTCCTATTGCTGTGCACACCTCTACCCGTTCATGCAGCCTTCCTCTTTGCCCCCTCACGACAGGCTTTTGGGCACTGTACACCCCCTTTCAGATGCTTCAAGATAGGTTTCATTGCTTAAACCCCCTGTCAATGACCTCCTATGAACTGACCCAGCTCATACTCAGCATAGTAGCTGTGCTCAGCTCTCTGAAAGAGGTTTCTGTTATCACCATCAGTTCTGCCATAGGACCCTTTCCAGACATCTCATTGGTATGGCCTTTGACCTATGTGACTCTTCCTCAATTCTTTTTCTGCTTCTTCTTTCACCTTGACTTTCTTGCCTTTTCTCCTTTTTGCTTCTTTCTTCCTCCTTCTTCTATCTGCCAACTATCTGTACAGTTTGCTGCATATATGAGGGAACTTGAAAAAGTTCATGGAAAAAGGGAATGAAAAGATGAACATTTTCCATAAACATTTTGAAGCCCTTCCCCACCTGAGATCAGCGGTTCAAGTTCACCAGCCGCTCCTTGAAAACCCTACACAAGGTTGCTATGGGTTAGAAATGACTCTATAGCACTTAACAACAACAACCACAACTCTACCACATATAAACAAACTCCTGGTAAATTTCAATGTGAGAATCATATAAAGTGATGCACATTTATAACCCTGATTCCCTACTCTCTTCCTTGGGGAAACATGAATCTAGATGTATGGTACAATAGAGAGAACCCGTAAGAAATGACAGCCCCCTTTGCCAACCTCAGAGGGTGTCTGTCCAGTCCTTATGTCAGATAGCTGGTTTAGTCATTAGACTGTGACATGTCTGTGTCCCAAAATATTGAGATAATGGCATTCATTGTAAAGGTTTGTGGATCTCTCTTGCTCAAAACTGAGACCTTAGTATCTGAAGAAGCTGATGCTTGGTGTGATCAAAGTCCACATCTCCATGGCAGACAGCCAGGCACTATGCAAACAGGAAGCTTCACTTAAAGAGCTTCACTGAGAGAGATAAAAGGTAAATATCATTTATCCCTTTTTAACCAGTTTAAATGCTCACTATATTTGATACCAAAAACATGACAAAACAAAAAAGCATTTTGAACATAATAATCCTTCTGAGTATTCACAACCAAATCAAATAGTAGTCTGTGAAATAATAGGTGTGCTCCTATTTTCCCTATACTTATATATTAGTTCTGATGTGGCGCTCCAGGTTAAAGCACTAGATTGCAAGTTTGGTTTAAACCACAAGGTCGGTGATTCAAACTCACCAGCTGCTCCTCAGAAACCCAATATAAGGTTGCTATGAGTCAGAGCTGATTTGA
>NW_006408562.1:1179170-1195317 GCF_000296735.1 Chrysochloris asiatica | reverse complement strand
AAAAAAG
This sequence comes from Chrysochloris asiatica, assembly GCF_000296735.1. Classification (NCBI taxonomy): domain Eukaryota; kingdom Metazoa; phylum Chordata; class Mammalia; order Afrosoricida; family Chrysochloridae; genus Chrysochloris; species Chrysochloris asiatica. Next base: position 1,195,310 of record NW_006408562.1, on the reverse strand, counting down.
AATGGACTCCTAGTGTGACGCTGTAGGATCAGCACTAAATTGCAAACCGCAGAATCAGCAGTTCAAACCCACCAGTTGCTCCTCGGAAACCCTATAAAGGGTCACTATGAGTCATACATAATTAACTTGATGGTACTTCACAATAGCAACATTAAAAGAATGGCTCCATATAAACAGGTCCAGTTCCCACACAAAATTGGAATTTATCTCTTTCTCAGGCTTGATACCTAAAATATATTGAATATAAACATAATGCAATGAGAGTTATTAGATATTTTCAAACTCTGGCTTCATCATTCCCTATTTGAAAGCCTTGGGAAAATGAATTTATTTCATTCAGTTGAGATTCTTGTAATAAAACGGAATATATCTGTAACATACTGCATTGTATTACATGGTCTCATTGACACTGATGGTTTAAAACCCAGCATTTAGCAACACTGAATAGACAGGATCTGGGAGTATTGCGACAGTATTGGTATTCTGTCCTTCTATGACTCTTATGTTAGTACCTTCAGGTATCATAAAGTCAGTTTACACATGAGGAAACTACAGTACAGGGATAAGAAGTCACAGAATTAACTGAGAAGAATAGACACCCACACACTTGACTTGATCCAATACTCACACCGCTATAGTCCATGACTCTTACAGCACACAGCATAAATATAGGTGACTCTACCTGACTAAATGACATCTGCTCTGTTCTTGTTTGAACTTTTGGTTTAGTCCTGAGCCACAAAAGTATAAAAAATAAATAAATAAATAAATAAAAAGCTTCTGTTGTATAAAACTTTGAGTATATTACTTGCATTCTGTTTTGTCCTAGGTACAAATTAAAGGGTTTGATCTGATAAACTTCCACATTCCATTTAGGCACAATAGTCTTAAATTTAGGAGGCTAATCCCTAACTTCATACGAATCCACTTTTTAGCTCTATAACCTTGGACACATTTTGTCACCCAGTTTGACTCCATTTCTACATCAGGTGCACATGATGGTAAATAATATTAGGCCACAAGGTTTCAATGAGTATATGTGAAATGGTGAAAAATAACTGGCTCCAACATACGTCATTAAAAAAAAATATTTTAAATTTTAACTAGTAAGTGGTCGATTGCATTTGTGTTTAAAATAAGTACAATTCCTAAGAACAGCATTCTTGCTGACATTACACAATGAAAGATGTTATATACAGAAGTATACATACAGAAAAGAATTGAGTAGGTGATACGATTTTAAATGCAGTTGTATTCATTCCAATGAGATTAAGATGTGCATTAACCAACAAAAAAGATTTTACAAAGGAGCATTTTTAAGTCTAAATAGAAATCTAAACAGATTGAGTTGTATGTGTGTCTACTTTGTATCAATGCATCACATTTTTTTTTTTACGTTTTTATTGTGACTATTGTGCTAGTTTACATGGGAGAACATTAGCTTTACATTCATCCTATTTTACTTTGTTTCATTGCAATGATTACAATTCCCTACATGCATCATCAAACAGCCAAAGGGTTCACCCTGCAAGCCTGCCCCCTTGGCCATCAACACACAGACCCTCTCCCTCTCAGAGTCCAGAGTCCCAATCCGCTCTATCTCTCTGTGTCATTGTCTTTGCCTCCATCTCACGTTGCTACTTCTCTGGATAGTGTCCTGCACTCTGCTCTTCATCATTGATGGTCCTAGGGTCCTCTGCTCCTGGACTGCAAGATCCAACCAATCAGGTAGTCCTTTTGAGTTGAGGTATATCTATGAATGTGGTAGAATACACATAGGGCAAAGTTATGAAAACTTGTTCCAGCCCCAGAAAGAACTGCTTTGAAAACTGTTACAGTTTGTATCTCTTTACTATCAAGCCAGATGTTTAATGATTCCGAGGCTCTCAGTATTTGTCTGTAAAATGTTTTTAATGATACATTTCTGTTTTGGATTGAATTATGGTTCCCAAAAGATATATTGAAGTTCTAACACTCATTATCTGTGAATCTGAACATGTTTGGAAATAAGGCCTTTGGAAATATTATCAATTAGATTAACATCAAATCACTCTGTAAAAGGATAGGGTCTAATCCAATATGAGTGGTATTCTAATTAAAAAAAAAAAAAAAAGTCAAGAGAGCATGAAACTGCTGCTTTAGGCAATACTGACTGACTGGGTATTATTGGAACCAAGATGTGTTTAAAAAAAAAAAAAAAAGACAGACTTTTAATCCATAGCCCTAGAGACAGAGCATTGGACTGCTGGTATGGTGCTCTAGGGCCAGTACTGAACTGTGGTTGGAGGTTCAAACCCATGAGTTGCTTCTTATTCCAAGGATATACAGGGTCTCTATGAGTGGGAATTGACTTGATGGCACTCAACAACAACATATACAGAGTATTAGGATCTGCTATTATATACACAACTCTGCAATAATGGTGATCTCTGGGTAGATGCATGAATAGACAGGATGAACGAGAGAGGGAAGAAGAGTGGGAATGGTTGTTGTTAAGTGTTAAGTGAGTTCTGGCTTATAACCACCTTGTATAGGGTTTCTGATGAGCAGCTAGTGAATTAGAATTTGTGACGTTGCAATTAGTAGTCCAGTGGTTATCCTATAGACCACACCAGGACTACCTAATAATATATATATGTATCACAGAGGATATTTGTACATGAGTATTTATCTTTGCACCAAATATATCTATGAATGTGGTAGAATACACATAGGGCAAAGTTATGAAAACTTCGCAAATATAACTGTCATGAGGGAATGAGTCCTTGAACCAATTAGCATAACATAGACCACAAAGACATTGTTAATGTTCTACTTCCTAACTGATAAGTAATATCTCCTGAGTTAGTAAGAAGTTATTAAGAAGAGTTAAGAGAATTGAAGATTCTTGGAAGCAATCAGTCCAATAGACCACATGAATATCTGTCTCCATGATCCATAGACTAAAGAATTAGATGGTGCTCTGCTACCACAACCAACTTCTCTGAAAAGGATATTGTTGTTGTTGTTATGTGTCGTGGAGTCGGTTCCAACTCATAGCGACCCTGCACAGGGTTTCCGAGGCTGTAAATCTTTACGGGAGCAGAAAGTCTCATGTTTCTCCCACAGAACAGCTGGTAATTTTGGACTGCTGACCTTGCAGCTCTCAGTCTGATTCGTAACCAAACAGAATGTGAGAAAAAATGTGCAACAAAACTCAAAATCATGAAAAAGACCAGACTTACTGACAAGACAATAATTTTTAGTCACCCTTCAAGTCTGGAACTCAAAGAATAGATAGATTTATAAAGAAAATATTAACACTAGTGGCATACACATATCTTAAAACAATCTATTATTTGAGATCAAAATGGTAGCATTTACCCAAGGGCAAAATTCAGGAGGATACAGAAAGTAAGAGGAATGGAATTAAGAAACACAGGGAAGAAATGGGATAAGCAATATTACATTGGCAATCAATGAGAAGACACAAAATGTATGTGAATTTCTGCCTATCAAACTGGTGATTTGCTCTCTAAACCTTCACCCAATTCATAATAAAATATTAAAAAACAAAACAAAATCCTAAATCCAACTCAGAAACTTTACAACAGGAAATGTGAAAGGCACACAGATCTATCCATATCTGCTGAGAGCAGGAATAAAATAAAAGAGGACTGTTTGCCTTTGGATGCACAGAATCAAAGCAGGAAACATCAGTACCCATCAGAAGAGCTCCCTCTCAGTACTGGAAATTAAAGGGAACCAGCGAGTAGATAGTATCTCGTGCTTACTATAGGTGACCCCCCCTGGGTCCACAGGATAAGTGACAGTGGAGAAGGTACAGCAATGAAGTGACAGACTGAGTTTGGGCAGATTCCTTTGGCATCCATTGACCTAACCCTTGGTGGCTATGGATGGCAGAAAGAGTAACGGGATCACCTGGTCTGCATTGAAAGTTTGGGAGGTTTGCGGTGAAGGTATGAAGTGGCTAATATACATGCTTGCACAAGTGCACTCACACTCAAAAATGAAGACAACAAGGCAGGAATAGATTCCTCTTTTCTTGAAAGGACTGTACTGATGGGGAAAATCCTTTAAAACTGAAAACATTGCCCATCGTGTATATAACCCTATTCTCTTACATTTGATTGATACTGCTTTTTTCATCCAGTTATGTGGATGCTGGTTTTAGATATCCTTTAGCTACATACAATACATTACATGAATAGTGAGAACATAGAGGTCATTTCTGAGCAATCTGTAGAGATACTTGAGGAACTAACTGGAATGTCCACAACCCTAGTAACTTTTCAGTCTTGTTGCAATCCTTCCATTACAAGCTCATGCTACATTCAGGAAAAAACCTGCATCTGTTATTCCAAGCACTTTTGCCCTTTGACTTAACATTTTTCAAATTCTCAGGGGAAAATAATATAAAAACTCCCCAAACCTTCAAATCTTTATATCTTTTACTGAGGGGGCTAAACTGTCCTTTTATTCTGTGTAGATACAAAAAAAGATATGTTCTTGCCTCTGGTGATATTTGCTCTGTGGGAGAGAAGCTGAAATAATGTTCTAAACGCAAATAGACTATAAATGACTTGAATCCTTTGAAAATCACTCTCCTGATATTGATTCTCTTAGGGAATGAAAGCCTGTTGGACTGAGAACCAGCCATGGGCAAACTGAGATCTAGGAATGCAAAATTAAGTGGGAGAGAAAGAAGTACTCACAAATATCATCGGCCAAGGGCATTTAGCAACATCTCCACAAGCTAGGCATTCTTCAACTTTGTTCAAGACTTTGAAAGTCTTTCAATTTGCTCTAAAGACACTCTCTCATTTTCTGTGAAAGAGTTTGGAAAGGAAGATAAAATTATTATTTATTATAATAGCTGTGATATACCAGTAAAGAAAAACACAGTATTTTCCTTTTTATATTCAAAGCTTTTTGTCTAACTATTGTTGTATTGTAAAACTAAACCCTATCCACTGTCAAGTCTATTCCAATTCACAGGGACCCTGTAGGACAGAAAAGAATACTGCTCCCCTGTGTATAGCAAGCTATAAATCTAAACAGGAACAGACTGTTTGCCATGGAGTAACTGTGACTTTGCACTTCTTAACTTTTTAGTAGCACTCCTATACTTAAACCACTGTACCAGCAGGGCTCTGATATTGTATTGTAAATGGCCCCAAATCTGTAAGCTATCATTTTTTTGTCTGCCCTACAGAAGTGCAATCTGAGACTCAAGAACCCTTTGGTGAGTTATCACAAGTATTAGAGTTAGAAAGGAAGTAGACAGTATTTGATCCCCTGTTCTCTGTTGCCAGGTCAGCATTATTGCTTCTCATCAGCAACTTTCAAGGCTTCCAATAAAATTCAAAACAATCTCAACCTCTAACCAACCAATCAGCCAACTGGTTACTGTCAAGTCTAGTCCTGCTCATGGCAGCCAAACACGTATCAGAATAGAATTGTTCTCCACTGAGTTTTCAATGAGATGGCCCTGGGTAGACTGGAATCTTCAATGTTTCTATTAGCAGTAGAGCATGTAAACTATTTGCACCAAACAGGGTGCACCTATCTGTACAAAAATGGTTAATAAATTATGCTAGAAACTCATAAGGGAAACCCATGAAGCCATTTGGACAAATAAATTACAAAATGGCACTGACATGAAATATATCTCTACTGTTTTGTGTAAAATCAAGCAATAAAGCAGTAACCACTGTAGAATTTATTTCAATTTTGGTAAGTCTTTGTATGTTTATAAATGTTTTTTCAAAGAGAACTTTAAGGATGCTTGCAAGAGGAAAATAGCATCATGTTTCGCATCACTATATATAAACAGCCAACACAGTCTGAGTTAGGATGCCTTGCAGTTCCTTCCAGTGTGTTAGTCAAATAATAATTTTAATTAAATAAAGTTGAGTCTGGGTACTTAAAGCTCAAATGCATTATTACTTTGCTTGTTCTTCAGCACTGAAATAGAGGCATCACTGTGTGTTTTGCTTTAACAGGAACACCAGCTCTTCTGTATAAATGCTGATAGGTCAGGAGACAGAAAGCCGTGCATGCTTGCTCAGCTTCTCTTAAATGAAGGCACTGACATTAAGTTAGAGTGAACACTAGACCAACTCTCCTTATATGACAAAGCAGGGATGATCATCTAATCGTATGTTGGGGATACCATGGTTCTGTATAAGAACATAAAGCTAAGGAGTCAATCACTAAATGGTTGATCCTAACCACGATTACACTCCATAATCTGTGGTCTGACTCAACTATGGACATGGGGTTCATGTGAAAGAGGTTGTTGACAAAGAGGAAGAACCTAAACTATGGTTTCTCTCCTGAGATTGGAGAATACAAACAGGACAGGAAATGAAGGAACCCACAAAGCACAGTCTGAAAGCTCTTCTCTGAGTCTCCCTAAAAGGTCGCATGGCCCCCACACCTCAACTCTCTTTTCACAGGAGTACACCTGCCTGTCTAATTCCATGTCCATTAGATGGTCTGGTCTTTTAGGTCATTCAGCCTAGCATCTATTTTATGAACAACATACCCACTTATAACAAAAACCCCTCACATTTTTCTTTTGAGTTTTCTGGAAAAAAGAACTTCAAAGCTTTGTGAATTGTTGATTTTTTGGGTGTGTGGCGCTGTGGGCTAATGCATCAGATTGCAAAGTCATCTGAACTGCAAGGTCAGTGGTTCAAGCTCACCAGCTTCTCCTTGAAAACCCTATACAGGGTCGCTGTGGATCAGAATCAACTCAATGGCACTTAACAACAACAACAGCAACAACCGCAAGAGCAGCCTCTTCAAGGGTTGGCCATTGGGTAGATTGAGGGGTTGGCTATCATCTATCATATGATGAGGTTCAGAGGATATTTTCCAATGCACAGAACATGAGTTAAATCAGTTAAATGAAACAATGTGATCTAGCTGTGTATGGATGTGTGTTGACATATCATGAAATTCCTCAAGGTGAAAGCTACATCTTACAAAGCCCTTGGCATGTTCTCCAGTATTCTCTGTGCACCTAAGACAAATTTCAACTGCTACATGAAGTAATAGATGGAAACAGAAAAAGTTAAAATAAGCCTTTTGAAACTTGTAGTTTCACAAAGCTATTGTACATAGAACATGAAGGGAAAAACAATTGGAATCACCTCAGGTTTTAAAAACTTATAATTATAGTTGAGTAGCTATTACACTATTGGAACAGTCATTATAACTAAAAGGAACAATTTGAGATAATATATATGTGGACATTATTACACCCTTAGATTTTTCAAGCATGAGCATCACACTATGGCAAAGTTTAAATTAAATGTTACTTTCCTGTTTTTGTTTTTTTCCCTTGATTTCCTGTCTCTGTATTTAAATAAGGCATTCATGTAAATTAATGCATTTTTCTGAAAAAAAAAAAAAAATCTTGTTTTTTTTTGTTTACTATAATTTACAGGTCTCTAGGAGTCCTGGTGTGATGTTGTAGGATAATTCATTGAGCTGCAAGGTCAGTTTGAATGTCAAGGTTGATGGTTCAAACTCACTGACTGCTTTTCAGATACCATTTATAGAGTTACTATGAGTCAGAACCGACACAATGACACTTAACAACAAAGGTCTACATAACATTTTAGAAAAATAAAATGGAAATCACTCATCAGCACATTTTTCACATAAGTGTCACCTCTACATTGCTTTTGCTAATTGAACAGAGCAATGGCATGAATAATTGGATGGAGGACAAACTAGGCACCATCTTCATTTATACAGAGAAATTACATGTAAAGGTAAATGCATTTGATGGTTTAAAGGTCTCCAGACACTAAATTAAGAACCACAGCACATGCTAAAATTAGAAAACCGTGAGCAGTAGAAAGGACCAACACAAATTCTGTTCTGGATTCTGTTGTCTTGTCATTGGACAACATTCCTGTTATGAATTGAACTATGTTTCCCCCAAAAAAAGATATATTGAAGTCCTAACCCCCAGTACTACGCTATTAATGTCACTATGTTTGGAAACTGGGTCTCTGAAGAAACTATCAGTTAATACGAATTTAGATTGGAGTAGGGTAGGTTTTAGTTCTATTTAAATGGTGTCTGAATGAAAGAGGAAAATAAACACAGACACAGAGAAACATGAAGGGAAGACAGTCTTGTGAAGAATGAGGCATATGGAACAATCTACAAACCTAGGGTCACCCACTGTAACTAGAAGCTAGGAGAGCGTCAGGGGACAGATTCTGTCTCTGAGCCTTTGACCGAATCAACACAGCTGATAGCCTGATTTGGGGCTACTAGCTCTAGAGCTGAGAGTATAAAATACTCTTCTGATGAGTTAACTGGATTTGTAGTATTTTTGCATGACAGTCCTAGGAAACTAACACAATTCTTAATTTCCTTAACCTCCACAGCCTCATGGATCATATCCACTGTTTACTGTCACAAAGATTATAGTGAAACACAAGTGGTCATCTATAGACAAAGTTGAACAACTGAGGAATCACAGATGTACTCATGGAGCAATTTCCACTGGAAGACTTTTCACATGACCAACACCAGCTCTGAGCCACATTCCCCATGAGAATGTATTACCATCAGCTACTTGGGGTGAAGCTCCTAGAATAAAATCCCTTGGGCAAACATCCTACTAGGATTTTTATTTTCCTGGCCCTTCTCAACTAAGAATCTTTAGTTAGAAAATTGCCTTTCACTCTCCTGGAATTAACTGAAAAAATACTAACAACCCAACTTTGCCTGAGTATTTTTTGTGATAGTATGTGAATTTTATACCCACACCACAGCTCAGAACATGGAGTATTATAAATTCTTTATTCATATTGTTGTTGTTATGTGCCATAGAGTCGGTTTTGACTCCTAGCGACCCTGTACAGGGTTTCTGAGGCTGTAAATCTTTATGGGAGCAGAAAGCCTCACATTAGCTCTATCATTTAAGAAGATTGTAAATATTCCAGCTCTCCAGTTTTCCCTGTCAAAATTCTATATATAATAACATATGACCTTTCATGTTAATATAAACACTGGTTGGAACAAATGTCCTATCTACATTTGCACTGATTTTTCATATTTTTTTGTGGTTTACTGACCAGTTTACTCTAAGGGTGGCTTTCTCAGATATGGACTGAAAGTTGTCAGATAGAGTAAAAAAAAATTGTGACAACAACAGATTTCACTACATAAGTCATAGTGATAGAAAACTTGTCTAAATAAAAGGGTCAAAAGGTTTTGAGAATAATATTTATTATGAATTATTGATAATTAAATGGCTATTTTAAAAATATTAAATTATTTATTTGCAACATCTTCTATTTTATGTATGAAATTAAACACAAAAAGTCATTTCCAGGTAGTTTAATCTGGTTGGTAATCAACCCAGGTCCTGCTTGGTTTCAAGATCTGAAAAGATTGGGTAAAGTCAGGCTTCAATGACACCTACCTTTCAGCACCTTAAAACAAAGCTCTTGACCAAGAGGGATTTTAGCACAAAAATTTCAATAGGCACCATGGCCCAGGGCTCAGACTGGCTTTTGCCAATATTTTTATTCATGGCCCTGGTAGCATAACTAGGTTGCTAGCCACAAGGTCAGCAGATGAAATCTTTCAGTTGTTCCTTAGGACAAAGATGAGACTTTCTGCTTCCATAAAGATTTACAGCCTTGAAAAATTTACACAGAGTCACTGTAAATCAGAAGCGACTTAACAGCACACAACTACCATCATGAAATATTCTTTGAAGTCCTGATATAGTACGCTAGGATAAGCACTGAACTGCTAACTACCCACCAGTCAGACCTTGGAAATTCTATACGACGTTGCTGTAAGTGGTAAACAACTCAATGGCATTCAACAAATAATGATTTTTTATGTAAAAATTCATCTGTATATACATATACATATCTCAATATAAAAGAAAACAAAAATCCTCACTACTGGACCAATAAACAACATTCTTATCAATGGAGAAAAGATTGAAGTTGTCAAGGACTTCATTCTTCTTGAATCAACTATCAACACTCACAGAAGCAGCAGTCAAGAAATCAAACGACATATTGCATTAGGCAAATCTGTTGCACAGGAACTTTTTAAAGTGTTGAAGATCAAAGATGTCAGCTTGAGGACTAAGGTGCACTTGACCCAAGCCATGGCATTTTCAATAACCTTATATGCATTTGAAAGCTGGACAATGAATAAGGAAGACCATAGAAGAATTGATGCTTTTGAGTTATGGTGTTGGAGGGGAATATTGAAAGTGCCATGGGTTGCCAAAAAAACCAATAGATCCATTTTGGAAGAAGTGCAGCCAGAGTGCTCCTTAGAGGCCAAGATGACCAAACTTCATCTCTCATACTTTGGACATATTGTCAGGAGGGACCAGTCACTGGAGAAGGATATCATGCTTGGTCAGAGAAAAAAAGGAAGAACCCCAGTGAGATGGATTGGCCAAGTGGCAGCATCGATGTACTCAAGAGTGGCAACAGCAGTGAAATTGGCCCAGGATTGGGCAGTGTTTCATTTTGCTGTGCATAAGGTCACTATGGGTCGGTACCAACTTGATGGCACCTAACAACAACAATATACATATACGGAGTCCTGATGTGGCACTGTGGATTAATTCACCAGACTTCAAAGTCATTTGAACTACAAGGTCAGTGGTTCAAGCTCACTAGCTGCTTCTCGAAACCCTATACAGGGTCGCTAGGGGTCAGAACCGACTCAACAGCAACAACAACAATAACAGCATACACACACACACACACACACATATATATATATACACAACCGACTCAATTAACAACAATAACAGTATATATATAATAAATTCTAAATATAGTATTAAGTTTGTATTATGGGTAGTGTTTTGGAACTATATTAAAACAATTTTTCCATGAAATAGAAATTACTTTAACATATCAATACATGCAAGTCAAAGTCAAAAACAAATCTTAAAAACAGTGATTTAGGGACTCTCTATCAAAATTGTATTTTAGATTCTTGCTACAGAGACATATTGGGACATTCATTAGCAAGGATGTTTGCTTTTTTGATGTAAGAATGCATTTTGTATACTATTTTGGCCAAATCTTTATTTCAAAGTAACTGTGTCTTATGGAAAAACTATTATTTCAAAATAAAGATGTTTCAGCTTTTCTATAATGTGATGTTGTTCTTAACTGCTATCTTGCTAGTTCCAACTTATAGTGACACTGTATAGGGTTTCCAAGGAGTAATTGGTAGATTTGAACTGCCTACCTTGCAATTAACAGTCCAGTGCTTATCCTATAGTGCCACACCAGGACTCCAATGTGATACAGCTACTTATTCCTGTATGAAGCTATGACATCTAAGAGAAATGACTCTCAGTTTTGAACAAAATATTTGCGTGTATGTAGCAGTTGACAAGCCCAATGAGAGATGGTTTGTTTGTGTATATCAATTAGATGGATTCTGCTAATGCAGTCCGATTTCTTATTCATTTGTACATGTTGTGTTCCTTCAAGGTGTCATGCACTGTAGAATAGGTACACAGAAACCCATAAATATAATCCCTGGCCTCTGAGATGTGGCCATATGTGGTGCAATGAATTAATATGTCTCTTTCATCCTTGCGTAGTGATTACGAATTGGGCTGTGAACCGCAAGGTCAGCAGTTCGAAACTACCAGCTGTTCTGCGGGAGAAAGATGAGGCTTTCTGCTCCCGTAAAGATTTACAGCCTCGGAAACCCTGTATAGGGTCGCTATGAGTCGGAACCGACTCCACGGCACATCACAACAACACAACAACTTCCATCTTTAGGCTTTGTTGTTGTTAAGTCCTGTTGAGGCGATTTCAACTCGTAGCAATCCTGTATAGGGTTTCCAAGGAGTGGCTGGTGAGCTTGAACTGCTGACCCTGTAGTTCAAACTGACCTTGCAGTCCAACACATTAACCCACAGTGCCACACTAGTCTTTGTAGCTCCCTTCAAATGGATCTGAATATGGGAAGTTGGGAGAAGATATTGATAGGATTACATAATTCTGCTGTGGATGCTAACAGAGTTCATTGTAATTGTAAAAACTTGAAACTATAGCATGGGTATAAAACGAACCATCTAAAAGTTAAGAGAGGGGGGAATCTCACTATCATCAAAGAGCCATGAGTGGAGATCTCTTCATTGATAGTAGTGAGATTGCCTCGGCCTGCTTTTGACCCACGATCCTTGTGCACTAAACCTCCTCAACCAGGATGAGAAAGCTGTGCACTGGAGGCATGGCAGAGAAGTAGCATCAGCTGATTCAAAGAATAGGAATATGGGTAAGCCTTCCCAGCATCTAAACAAATAAAGCTGACTGACTTTGGGTAGGAATCTTGCCTTCAAGACTTCACAGTGGGGTGCCTTCAGGGATGTAAATGGGGGTTGGAGGGTAGGACTAGGTTTTTTGACCTAGAGAACTAGAGCTGAGTGCCTTCAGGCTGATACTTATGGTAGAGTGGTATGTGGGTACTGATCTGTAGGCCCTAATTTGTAACATTGGACAAGCAGAGAGAGGCCCCACTGAAAGACATGTTACCTGAATATTTCTGACCCTAAATTGTAACCTGTTAACTTTCCCAATAAACCCCATGACTGTATGCTGTTGTTAAGTCCTGTCGAGTCAAGTCCAACTCATATTGACTCTGTATAGGAGAAGTGGCTGGTGAGTTTGAACCACTGACCTTGCTTTGAAAATTACATTGTGGTCCAGTGCTTTTCCTACAGAGCCACATCAGGACTCCTGGTGTCTGAGTTTTGTGTGGCCATTGCAATGAATTATCACACATAGTCAAGTATAGAGGACTGTGGCAGGAATGGTTGATGGCGTCATTTTTTTTTTTTTTTTTGTAGTCTGGAGCCATTTTTTATACCATCATATTGTCTTCTTTTAGTCCCTTCATATTGACTCACCCCTAGAGATGACTTACAGAATTTCTTAACTAGTGTAAACAATTAAATGGGGTTTAGTCAACTCTTTCTAAAAATTGAAAATATTAATTGACAGATAATAAAAGCATAAAGAAAGAATGCAGTATTTCTATAGAATCAAGCAGCTAATTTTTTTTTTTTTCTAAAACATATAAGACAGTTGAGGACATTTTGTTCACTAAAATCAGAAAAGTTCTGTTTTTCAGCTAAATTCCTATAAAAATAGCAATGGAAAGTGGCAAAGATTGTTCACAAGGTCACACTCTGGATTCACATACTCTTTGTATGTGCACTTCCATTGACACATGCATTCCATTTTCAGAACACATTTAATAGGCAATATGGCAAAGTTACAGAAATACTTTCAAAGCATGTGCAATTATGCTGCACAAATAACTATGGTGCAAATTAACTGAATTATTCATTGAGAGGTAGTGCCAAACAATATTATCTTGCCTTGAATTCCTAACAGGTTGAGTTCATTTTTCAAAAACTAGAATTGACAGTTCCTTATGATGCCTGAGTGCACACAAATCGATGTCTGTATAATGCTAACACACTTATGGAAATATTTAGCCAGTCATGCCTCATGTTTCTCTATAGTAGACCAAACACATCTAAATGAAGATTGTGGATAAAAACACCGAGTTGATGGATTAAATGTTAAGGTGAAATCTCGATCTCAGGAGTAGTTTTGACAGTTTTGTAGAATATAAGTAAAAGCCCTTAATGTTATGTGCAAGAAAAGAGACACAACTAAGTTGAATTACTTATACACACTGCATTCCTGATGGCAGGAATAACCAGAGTAACACAAAGGAAGTGGCCTTACCTGTACTGAATAACACTATTTTTTCCACTTTGAGTCTTTCTTTTTGAAAAAAAACAACAACAGTGTTTTAGAATGAATACTTTTAAATTAAACCAGAGTCAGTTTTAAAAAATGGAACAGCAAACTATTTGCAACTAGTGTTTCATGTTATCTCCAAATGGGAAGTATCGGATTAAAAACTTATTTGATGGGATGACACCGCATGTAATGGTGCTCAAGTTTTGTCCTTAATTCTGCGTGTGACATGTTGGTCATCAACCCTAAGACCCTTCCTCCCTCCCCTTGCTCTGAGATTGAGGGTCAGCAGGACTCAGTAAAGATATTTCTGAGAAGTTCCTGAATTGAACAGGAGTGTGAAAAAATCATCTTTGAACTTGGCCATCAACAGTGGCTCCACTTTCTGTATGGGTGAGCTGCATTTTCATCAAGAAAGAGTTTATTTCCATATATATATATATGGAATATATATATATATTTCAAATATACAAATATTAGAGAGACCCTTTAAATAGTAAGCAAGAATAAGAACAAGACAACATAAATTACTCAAGTGAGAGAAGTCAGATACCACAAGGAATTTACAATGTTTTACCTTTACAGGGCATAGAGAACAAAGGAATCCCCTCTGACAACTATGACGGATGGCAGCAATGTGTCACATAGGCAGACTGGGCCTATGCAAACAAGGAGGGAACCAAAGCAGATAGAGAAGCTTAAAAAATGTTACTGAGGTTCTAGGGGTATGACATCACAACCAGGTGACCATTAAGGTATATATCCAGGAAAGTTTCTGTGATGGCCAGATGGGGGAAGTGGCCTCAAATCCACTTTCAAATATACTCTGCTTCTAACTATAGCAGCTCAACTGTCAGAGGTGCATGGGATACTCAAGAAGAATTGCATCTGAACACTTAAGTGTAGGCATGAGATGGAGTCAAGTTCTGCCTGACTGGTGTTGTTCACAGGCAAGAAGACTTCAAATTTCATGCTGTACAACAGTGGGTCATTTGTTCGAATTCACAGGATTTGAGGGACATGATAGTAAGTCAGTTTAGGTCTAGTCTTCAAAAGGCCTGGAAGTTTATGCCTTCACTCTCTTGAGATCCATTACCCATATTCTTACAAAGCAAGTCAAGACTTAAGCATGCCCTCTTAAGTAATGCCAACTTGTAAGCATGTGTGTGAGGGCTTCTAGATAGCGGCAGTCCCAGTGGAAGCCCTAGCTGAGTATGAAGTAGAAGCTGATTATGGAACAAGTGGAGCAGAACTGCTCAACTGAGCTCAGAAAAACCACAGAATTTGAGCAGTAATAAATTTGTGTTAAGACACTTAGAAATTTCTGTTGTGGAACATTCAATAACATACAAGAAGCATCTTATGGGCAGAGCTTCTCACATATACAATGTTCTAGACTATCACAGGATATACATTTTTATGAGGCTTATTAAAAATGAAGCTTATCATTTATGAGGCTTATCATTACTATATTCATGAATGACAGAAGCAAAGAATCTCTAAACTACACTGCAAGCATTTATTTTTTAAGTTTTTATTGTGAACTGAGTGATAGTTTACATGGGAGAACATCAGTTTTACACTCAGCACTTCATTGCAATGGTTACAGTACCCTCCATGCATCATCAGTCAAAAGTACTTTCTTCTATTCCCTCTGTTTTTGTTTTGTTTTGTTTTGAGGGGGGGAGGGTAATGTACACAAGCACACTCAGGAATATATAATAATTTAAACAACCAAAAGGCACATTCTGCAAGCCTGCCTCCTGGCCACCAGCACTCAGTCTTTCTCTTTCCATGAGTTTGTAGTCCTCATCTCTGCCTCCATCTCTGGCATTGCTGCTTCTCTGGATAGGGTCCCATGTCGTGTTTTGAGAGAAATATAAGAAGGCTATCTCCCAGAAGCTAAGATGTTCTCCCATGTAACAAAGATAGACAAAGAATACCTTGGTGGAAAAAAAAAAAAATTGTGGAAAACAGAGGAGAAATCTTAAACATTCCCATGCATCTACTTGATTTTATATTTATGATTCCATGTAAATCTCAGATCAATGAAAAATCTGGCTGGTAGAAAGTTAGTGGCACTGTTGTCAAAGTCTGTGGTGTGTATCATATGAGGTTTGATAACCAAGGAATGTAGGAGACAATGCCAGAACATGTACTAACAGAAACTCGAGGAGAGCAAATCTTATTGTCCCATACCTCCCTTTCATCCTTTTTCTGGTTCTACTGGAAACCAGAAAAAAGGTGTGTGACAAGGTGATATTCTTTCTCCATACTTTTTCAACCTGTATGTTGAGCAAATAATCTGAGAAGCTGGGTTATATGAAGA
>NW_006408562.1:1170178-1178527 GCF_000296735.1 Chrysochloris asiatica | reverse complement strand
GAGATGGATTGGCCAAGTGGCAGCATTGATGGACTAAAACGTGGCAACAGTAGTGAGGTTGGCCCAGGATCAGGCAGTGTTTCGTTCTGCTATGCATAAGGTCACTATGAGTCAGTACTGACTTGATGACGCCTAACAACAACAACAACTGAACACAACTGAAGAGGGGACTGAGCTAGTCACACCTGGCACTGAAGTAAGACTGCCATGCCTGCTCATGTGCTTTCTTATGCTCCATGCCATTTGCCCACAGTTTCTAACATGTTATGCTCCAATGATTTTTTCATCCTCAATGGCGTCCTTTTGTAGCTCATTGATTATATAGCAGGCCAAATTTTACAATGGCTACTTATGCAAGTTTCAGAGTGCTAGAGATGACATTGAAATCAATCTATATCAAGCTTAATGTTCCATTTCAATTCATTAAACGTTTATTGAGTAACTTCTATCGTGCTCTTATGAGTGTGGGAGAGAGGTAATGAGAATTTTATTGAATAAATATTGTCCCAGCTTTTGAAGCCCTCATTAATTGAGGCTGGCCATTTACTATGTTAACAATGAAAGAATATGTTTAGTTCTATGTTTGAGTTCAAGAGCTTGGTGTAGGACAAGCACTGTTCAGAAAATAAATATTTCTCAGTTATGACAGCCTTTGTACTGGTACAATGAATCTAAAAATTAAACAAAGCCTCTAAAAGATAAGGGAATTTCAAATATTTACAACATCGTGTGAAACATGCTTAACAGAGGTATGCACAGAATGGTCAGTGTTCACAGGAATGAAATCCTTAACCAGTCTGCAGAGGACCAAAAAGTTTTCCTTGAGCCATAAAGGAAGATTTGATATTGGATGCTATAGAATGGAGAAAAGATATGATGGTAGAATCAACAGTGGAAGAAACGACCTGCTGTATGTCAGTTGGCAAGCATTTCCCATAACTGTAGGTTAGAAGGAGCATGGGGATCTCACAAGAGATGAGGCAGTCAGAGAGAGAAGACATCCCCAAAAGACAACAAATGCCATGCTGCAAAATGCAGTCTGTATGAAAGGTAAGGAGAGAAGAATGGGGGGATTTAAGAAAGAATGAGATGATTTGTTCAGCATCTGATGAGTAGAAAGTGGAGAACAGATTGAAAAGAGTAAAACGGGAGATAATGAATGAAGATCTGAATTAGTTCCATGTTGTTTTGTGAGAAAGGAAAAAGAACACACTTTAAAACCCTAATGAAATCTATCTGGCATGATTTGGTAATTAATATGAGGGATGAGTAGCTTGAAGGAGTAGATGGAATACTCTCAGGAGCTGGTGTGGGAACCTAGAATAAAACTTCATTACCAAGTTGGAGAATTTGAAAGCAAGCAGATGAATATATGAAGTTGAGAGGTTTACCTGAATTTGACGGGAAGTCATCCAAATGGAATTATCAACTGAAATGGATGGTTATAAGCATGTTAGTCTAGAGCTCAGAGAAGTCTTGAGACACAGAGTTGAGAATCATTAGCACAAAGAAAAGTAAGAACGAAATGTGAGAGAAATGGCTCAGTGACTAACTAAGTCAAGTTCAAGCTACAGACAGTAAAAGTACAGTTGCAACTCCAGCTCCATTTTGGAATATGATCTCAAACTTTTCATTGTTGCTTAGATTAAATCTTCAATTTAACGTGAAACAATCTCTCATCCTTTTCTAGAGATGATTATTTTTAGTACTGCACATATGCAAGTCACACTTTGGGACTAAAAGCAGAGCTTATGAGGGGTAACAGTTAAAACTTCAATTTAAGAAACAAAATATTTTATTAACCTCTGTCTATACAATGTATTTTAGAAGTATACAATAATTGCATAGTATTTATGAAAGATGATGGTGGTGTTAAGTGCTTTCAAGTTAGTTCTGATTCATAGTGACCTGGTATAGTGTTTCCAAGGAGCAGCTGGTTAGCCTGAATTGCCAACCTCATGGTTAGCAGTCCAGTGCTTATCCTGTTAGGGAATAGGATTTTGAGGGCTTGCTAACACTGACCAAAAGCCTGGAAAAGTTAGTGCCTTGTAAACCTTGAAAAAAAATTTCTGGAGCATGCTGACATTTAGAAAAACAATGTAAACAGAGTTCTTGGCATAACACATCCCCATGAAGACAATACCGGACTTCCTGATAAACTAGCAAAATAACAACAAACTCCCTGTTGCCCTAGAAACAGAACAAGCAGGTTTATGGAAAGTGTACATAAGAAAAATTAGACAACCTTAAAATAACCCATGATGAGGATCATAAACCATAAGCAGGATCAAACTGGTGGCTGTTGATTTCTGTGCATGTTATCACCATCCCATAGTAAATACAGACAATGTTCCCAGAGACACTTGTGACACATTCCATCTTAAAATTATGGATTCCATAATGAAGACACAGTGCAGAGACAGCTCCAGGGAGGGGAGAGATAGACGGAATTTCCATTCTGGGACCATTCTTAACTAGCCCTCCCTGCTGAAAACCACCCTAGTCAACCCTCTTGCTTTATACACTCAGAGAGACACTGCTGCTATAGCATGCCTCCCCATGCAATGTTCTTATTGTTGTTATGTTCCGTAGAGTCAGTTCCAATCCATAGCAACACTGTATAGGGTTTCTGAGGAGCAGCTGGTGAGCTTGAACCACCAACTTTGAGGTTCAAACCGATTTTGAAGTCCAGCACATTAACCCACAGTGCCACACCAGGACTCCTTGTAAGCTATTCTTTAATAAATCTTTCTTTCTGAGTGACAATTCGACTGTTGTTGTTAGGTGCCATCGAGTTGGTACAGACTCACAGTGACCTTATGCACAGCAGAATGAAACACTGCCAGATCCTCACTACTTTTGCCACACTTGAGTCCATCAATGCTGCTACTTGGCCAATCCATCTTGTTAGGGGTCTTCCTCTTTTTCTCTGACCCTCCACCTTTCCAAACATGATATGCTTCTCTAGCAACTGGTCCCTTCTGACAATATGTCTGAAGTATGAGAGACGAAGTTTGGCCATCCTGGCCTCCAAGGAGCACTCTGGCTGCACTTCTTCCAACATGGATCTCTTGGTTCTTTTAGCTTGCTAGTCATTAATCGGCCCACTTCAGGTAACAAACCTATTAAAAATGCATAAACTGGTGGAATCTAACCTGTATCTATGATTAGTAATATGCTTGGAACCATAGTTAATGTAGGGTATCTTTCCATTCAAACAAGTCTTTTTCTTTTTTATGTTTTATTGTGAAGTATGTGATTGTATACATGGGAGAACATTAGTTTTACATTCATCCTTTTATATATTGTTTCATTGCTGTGGTTACAATTCCCTCCATGCATCATCAACCAACCTACAAGTCTGCCCCCCGGCCATCAACACACAGCCCTGCTCCCTCTCTGGGTCTAAAGTCCCCAGCTGTTCCATCTCTCCACATCGTCATCACTGACTCCACCTCTAGCATCACTGCTTCTCTGGGTAGGGTCCCGCACACCTTGATGGTCCCTGGGATCTCCGCTCCTAGACTGCAAAGTCAATCACTCCCCTCCTTGCTACAAAATGTCTACCTTTACATTTCCAACCCTCACAATCAGTCCTGATAACAATTATTCACTATCTTATCACAAGAGACCTATCTGCATTTCCTTTCATCAGCCCTGCCTAGACAGATTGGGTACTACTCAGTGGAGCTTCTACCTTCTTACACTGCTTTTGGATCTAGGTTCCCTCTTGAAAGCTTGTAAGCCAGTCACTTCTTGCTTTGCAGCACCCCCAATTTTGGGTAGCTAATGTCCTAGTTGCCCATTCCTGTCTACTCTGTGTATGGAGGGGATGGGAATGATCCTTGCTGTAAAGATTTGTTCCCTCTTTTGAACTACTGCATCCATATGTGTCGGTCAAGTTCATCAAATTGTATCAGATTTTTCTTTTCTCCCTCTTCTTTCTTCTTCTAGCTGAGCTTTGATCATCGAGTCATTGAAGCCAGGTCAAGTGGGTATTATCTGCAAGTGTGGATGTTCTTATGAATGTGCCCTCTCTTCTTATCAGTTAGATGCTTCACTCTCCACTCTAGTCCTCTGTGGCTATGTCACTGACTCTGGGCCCAAGAGTCCCCAGGTCATGACACACTGCTGGCCAACCAGATCTCCATCCGGGTTCACAGGATTCTATTGAACATTGTAGGGCTTAGCTCGCAGCTTCATTGTTGTTTTTCCCTCACTTCCCCTTATCAGTGATGGATGTAGCCACCAATCAGAGAGTGTATTCCTATTGAGTCTTAGTCTTGGAAGGGGGTTTGCTCTGAGGGGACCCGACCCCTTGCCATGTTGTCTCCTGGGTGAGCAACTCGCTTATTCTTATAGTAATCAGTTGGTCTGCCTATATTGTTTTATATTTTTCCTGTCAGTCTTTCTTTCAAGAAGTATCTTCTTTTCTTCTAGACGATCCAGGCTGGTCTGCCCATTCTTTCAAGTGGAAATTTCCTACCTTAGAAGATTCTGGATGCTGTTCAGGATTCACCTATAGTCTTATGCAATGCAGAGGCTCTGTAGGAAGCCTCCTTCACTGGATACGTTGTAGCCCCATTTTAGGTATTCCAATCAGTTATAGGCAGAAGATGGACTTATAAGCTTTCTATTGTGATATTTCTGGCTCTTCCTTTCTCTCCCCCTCCAGTGTCTATTTTATAATGGTATGCAAGAGAAACCAAGATTCAAAAGACATCCAAGCATCTTAACATTATTTCCCCCTTGTGCCATTCCAACCATGTCTTGATCCCTGTATCCCAGAGCCCTGTTGTTCCAAGGTTGTGATTACATAATTCTTTACCTCTGTCCCACCTAGCCCATGCAAACCTGCCTAATTGTTTTCCCATCCACTTTGTTCTTCCATTCCCCTCCCCTATCTTGTATATTGCCCCCTTCCCTAGCACCCAAACTATCCTATGTCTAGTCCCTGTCCTGTGATCCACCTTCCCCTCCATCCCTTCATCCCACCCCCCACATTCTAACAAGTCTCTTGATTCCTGGATTTCAAAACCAAGCTCTAAAAAAAAAAAAAAAAAAAAACAGTAATCAGTCAGCAACTGCTTGTTGATGATCATACACCCACTCTTCACTTATCAACATGATTAGATTCCAAAGACCAGGTTATGTGGAGAGTGGCATTATGGGAAAATAGATGTTGACCACATCAGATCACAATATGGGGGATGATTATATAATTATATCATTTCAAGATTACACCATTACTGAACTTTTATTGACCAAGGCTGGTGTAGTACTGTGGGGTTATGTGCTGAATTGTAGGGTCTGTTTTAATCATAAGGACAGTGGTTCAAGCTCACCAGCCACTCCTCAGAAACCTTATACAGGGCTGTTAGGAGTTGGAACTGACTGGACAGTACTTAGCAACAACCATGACCCGGGCAAGTTGACACATACCTTAATAATTATCGTAGTGGTTATGTGTCGTGGAGTCGGTTCCAACTCATAGAGATCCTGTACAGGGTTTCTGATGCTGTAAATCTTTATGGGAGCAGAAAGCCTCATCTTTCTCCCATGGAACAGCTGGTAGTTTCAAACTACTGACCTTGCAGTTCACAGCCCGATTTGTAACCACTACACTACATATTCTCATCTTGCCCCTCCATATTTGGTACCTCCAGACATAATTTGTCAATACACAATACAATCAAAGCATAGATTTTCTACCTACCGTCATAAATATGAAATGTTGAATAACAAGATAGTCAATGGGTAAGGAGTAGATATACTAGATAGTGTATATGGTTGAATACCATGAGAAGGTAGTGATTTTATTGTCTGAATGTGAAGTTACTGTTGAGTAGCAGATAGAGAGGAGATTTGATGGCACAGGGAGTTAGGTGTTAGGCTGCTAGCCCAAATGGTGGTGGTTTGAATGTACCAGCTGCACCATAGTAAAAAGATGAGACACTGTGCTCAATATAAATATTTACAATTTCAAAAATTATTTGTGGCAGCTCTACTATGTCTGACACGATCTCAATGAGTCCAACTCGATATCAGTAGATTTTTGCATTGAATTCATAAATATTCTTGGTTCCAAGTTAGCCGTAGAAAAGAACATGCTTTGCATTTCTCAGGCTGAAAGAACTGAAGTAAAAGTTCAAGTCTCAGCATTGAACTATTGAAAAAATCTATGGCAAAGAAAGGAGTCCTGGTATGGCACTGGACTGCTAACCACAAGATCGGCACATCTAACACACCAGTCACTCCTCAGAAACCCTATTCAGGGTCACTATGATTTGGAACAGACTATGTTTACCTGTGCTTTATTGACTACACAAATGCTTTCGATTGTGAGGATCATAACAAGTTATGGACAACATTGTGAAGTATGAAGATTTCTGAACACTTAATTGTGCTCATGAGAAATTTGTACACAGACCAAAAGGCAGTTGTTTGAACAGAACATGGGAACAAATTAAGAAAGGTGTACGACAAGGTTGTATTCTTTCATCATACTTATTCAACCTGCATGCTGAGCAAATCATCCGAGAAGCTGGGTTCTATGAAGAAAAACGTGGCATCAGGATAGGAGGAAGACTCATTAACAACCTGCGATATGCAGATGATACAACCTTGCTAGCTGAAAGTGAAGAGGACTTAAAATATTTACTGATGAAGATCAAAGAGCACAGTCTTCAGTATGGATTGCATCTCAATGTAAAGAAAACAAAAATCCTCATCACTGGACCAATAAACAACATTCTTATCAACAGTGAAAACATTGAAGTTGTCAAGGACTTCATTCTTCTGGGATCCACTATCAACACTCATTGAAGCAGCAGTCAAGAAATCAAATGATGTATTGCATTGGGCAAATCTGCTGCACAAGAACTTTTAAAAGTGTTGAAGAGCAAAGATGTCAGTTTGAGAATTAAGGTGCGGCTGGGCCAAGCCATGGTATTTTAAAACTCATATACATGTGAAAGCTGGACAATGAATAAAGAAGACCATAGAAGAATTGATGCTTGTGAGTTATGGTTTTGGAGGAGAATATTGAAAATGCCACGGCTACCAAAAGGACCAACAGATCTGTGTTGGAAGAAGTGCAGTCAAAGTGCTCCTTAGAGGTCAAGATGGCCAAACTTAGTCTCTCATACATTGGACTGGTCTCCAGGGACCAGTCACTCGAGAAGGATATCATGTTTGGTAGGGGGGAGTATCAGAGAGAAAGACGAAGACCCCCAGCGAGATGGATTGGTGGAGTGGCAGTCAAACTGAACAAAACAAGGGGATACTGAATGGATTAAAATCTGGAATGGTGTGTGCCATGCGAATTCAATCTGTATGCTGAAGAAATAATATAAGAAACTGGATTATGTGAAGAACGTAGCATTAGAATTGAAGGAAGGCTCATTAACAACCTACAACATGCATATGATACACATTTACTTGCTTTATGTTAAGAGTACTTGAAGTATTTAATGATGAAGATCAAAGTCTACAGCCTTTAGTACAGACTATACCTCAGTGCTATGGGTCGGATCCGACTCGATGGCACTTAACAACAACAACAACAACATACCTCAGTGCAAAGAAAATGAAAATCCTTACAACTGGAACAATAAATAATACCATGATAAATGGAGAAATGACTCAAGTTGCTATAAACTTAATTGCTTGGATTCTCAATTAACATTCATGGAAGATACTGTCATGAAATCAAACAGAGGGCATTATGCTGAGTGAAATCAGTCAGTCACAAAAGGGCAAATATTTCAAAAGACAATTATTATAAAAGTTTAAGAAAAGATATCCATACTAAAAGCGGAAAAAAATATTTGTTGGTTACCAGTGGGATGGGGGTAGGGGTGGGGTTTGGGGGAGGTGGAGGGAGGCAATAGTAGAGCACAATGTAGGCGGCAGATACATCATAGTTTGGGTGTTGGGGAGGGCAATACACAAGAAAAGCGGGCGTAAAACGGTAGATAGGGGAACACAGACAGGTTTGCGTGGGCTAAATGGGACAGAGGTAAATAGCGATGCATGCTCAACCTTGGAACAACAGGACTCTGTAGTATAGGAATCAAGGCATAGTCTGAAGTGGGGAAAGAATACTAAGATGCTTATGGTTTCCCTTGCCTACTACTGTAAAATAGACACTTGAAAGGGATAGAAAGGAATGTCACAAAACAATTATAGAAAGTTTGTAAGCTTGTCTTCAGCCTGTAACTGATTGTTGTTGTTGTTGTTATGTGCCGTGGAGTTAGTTCCGACTCATAGCGACCCTGTACAGGGTTTCCGAGGCTGTAAATCTTTATGGGAGCAGAAAGCCTCATCTTTCTCCCGCGGAACAGCTGG
>NW_006408562.1:1153213-1169563 GCF_000296735.1 Chrysochloris asiatica | reverse complement strand
ATTTAAAAAAAGAAATTTCTTTTGATGAAGTAAACAAGGGTAAATTTCTACAACTTGATGAACTTGACCTATACACATGGAGGTAGTAACTCTAAATACCAACATGGAGGGAAGGGAGTCTTCACATCAATTATCAATGCTATTCCCTCTGTAAACAGGGTAGATAGGGGTGAGCAACTTAGACACTGGTTATCTAAAATGAGGGGCAATAAAGGCATTAAGTGACTGGCTTACAAGGTTTTAAGAGGGAACTTAGTTTACGAGTGGGGTGGGGGAAGATAGAGTCCCCACTGAGTAGTTTTCATCTTGTCTAGAAAGGTCTGGTAAAAAAGAGATGGGGATAAGATTCTTATGATTCAATAGTGAGTAATTGTTATCATGACTAATTATGACTGGCAAAATTGTAAAGGTAGAAGATTTTTAATAAAAATGGAATAGTAGTTAATCTTACAATCCAGAAATAGAGGACTCTAGGACCATCAAGGGAGAAGAGCACAAGCAGAACGTGAGACTTTATCAAGAGAAGCAGCGACACCAGAGATGAAGATAGAGATGTGGACATGGAGAGAGGGAGCAGCTGAGGACTCTAGATTCATGGAAAGAGGGGGACTAAGAGCTGCAAGCCATGAGGCAGACTTGCAGAATATGCCCTTTGGTGGTGAAAATTATTATATATGCCTAAGTGTTTAAAAGAGCTCTAGTAGCGCAGTGGTTATGCATCAGGCTGCGAACCTCAAGGTCAGCAGTTCAAAACTACCAGCTGTTCCGTGGGAGAAAGATTAGGTTTTATGCTCCTATAAAGATTTACAGCCTCTGAAACCTTGTAGAGGGTTGCTATGAGTCTGAACCGACTCCACGGCACATAACAACAACTGCAAGTGTTTAAATATTACAACAAAATGTGCAAAGATCTTGAATCAGAAAACCTAAAAGGAAGAACACACTAAGCATTTCTCAAGCTGGGGGAACTGAAGAAAAAATGCAAGCCTTGACTTTCGTTATTGAAAGATTCACTGGGCCAATTATTGAGTGATGCAGAAAGCATCAAGAGAAGATGGAAGGAATACAAAGAGTTATTGTACCAAAAGGAAATGGTTAACGTTCAACCATTTCAAGAGGTAGGATATGATCAAAAGCCAATGATACTCAAGGAGGAAGTCCAAGGTGCATTGAAGAAATTGGCAAAGAACAAGTCACCAGGAATTGATGGACTCAAAATTGAAGTCTTTCAAGAAAGTGAGGCGGCACAGGAGGTACTCACTCATCTCTGCCAAGAAATTTGGAAGACAACTATCTGGCCGACTGATTGGAAGAGATTCTATTTGTGCCCATTCCTAAGAGAGGTGATCCAATGGAATTCAGAAAATCATTGGACAATCTCTTTGATATCCCATGTGAATAATGTTTTGCTAAAGGTAATACAGAAATTACTGCAAGCTTACATTGACAAACAACTTCCAGAGATTCAAGCCAGATACAGAAGAGGCCTTGAAATGAGGGATATCATTGCTAATGTCCGAAGGATCTTGACTGAAAGCAGAGAATATCAGAAAGATGTTTACCTGTGCTTTACTGACTACACAAATGCTTTCGATTGTGTGGCTCATGACAAGCTATGGACAACATCATGAATTATGAGTATCCCAGAGCACTTAATTGTGCTCATTAGGAATCTGTACATGGACCAAGAAGCAGTTGTTCGAGCAGAACATGGGAACACTGAATGTTTTAAAATTTGAAAAGGTGTGCAACAAGGTTGTATTCTTTCACCACACTTATTCAACCTGTATGCTGAGCAAATAATCTGGGAAGCTGGGTTCTATGAAGAAAAACATGCCATCAGGATTGGAGGAAGACTCATTAACAACATGCTATATGCAGATGATACAACCTTGCTTGCTAAAAGTGAAGAGAACTTAAAACATTTACTGAAAAATATCAAAGAGCACAGCCTCCGGTATGGATTACATCTCAATGTAAAGAAAACAAAAAACCTCACCACTGGACCAATAAATAGCATTGTTATCAATGGAGAAAAGATTGAAGTTATCAACGACTTCATTCTTCTTTGATCAACTATCAACACTCATGGAATCAGCAGTCAAGAAATCAAACGACTATTGCATTAGGAAAACCTGCTGCAGAAGACCATTTTAAAGTGTCGAAGAGCAAAGATGTCAGCTTGAGGACTAAGGTGCGCTTGACCCAAGCCATGGTATTTTCAATAAGCTCATATGCATGTGAAAGCTGGACAGTGAATAAGGAAGACCATAGAAGAATTGATGCTTTTAAGTTATGGTGTTGGAGGAGATTATTGAAGGTGCCATGGGCTACCCAAAGAACCAATAGATCTGTATTTGGAAGAAGTGCAACCAGAGTGCTCCTTGGAGACCAAGATGTCCAAACTTCGTCTCTCATACTTCAGACATATTGTAAGGAGGGACCAGTCACTGGAGAAGGATATCATGTTTGGTAAGGTGCGTGGTCAGAGAAAAAGAGGAAGGCCCCCAAAGATATGGATTGGCCAAGTGGCAGCATCGATGGACTCAAGCGTGGCAACAGTAGTGTGGTTGGCCCAGGATCGGGCAATGTTTCGTTCTGCTGTGTATATGGTCTCTATGGATTGGTACCAACTCAACGGCACTTAACAACAACAACAAGTATTTAAAAAGAAAGAGAGAAAGTAAAGTGAATAGCAAGAAATACTTTTAACTAATGGTACATGGAGAGAATTGTAATCATTATAATGAAACAAGGTGTACAATTTGTTGAATGTAAAACTGATGATCAGCTCTGTAAACTTTCTTTGAACTCACAATAAAAACTTAAAAATAAAAAATCAAAGTATCCCATTAGGCAAATCAGCTGCAAAAGACCTCTTTAAAGTGTCAAAGAGCAAAGATATCTGTTTGAGGACTAAGGTGTACTCTCCCAAGCTATGGTAGTTTCAGTCACCTCAAATGCCTGTGAAAGTTAGATAATGAATAAGGAAGACCATAGAAGATCTATGCATTTGTATTATGGTGTTGCCGAGGATATTAAAAGTACTATGGGCTGCCAGAGGAGCAAACACATCCATCTTCTTAGAAGCACAATAAGAATGCTCCTTTGAAGCCAGGATGCACAGACTTCATATCTCTTACTTTGCACATATAGTTAACAGAGACCAGTCCTTGGAGTAAGACATCATTGTTGGTAAAGTGGATTGCCAGTGAGAAAGAGGAATGTCCCTAGCAAGATGGTCTGACAATTAACAGTAACAATGGATTCAAACATATCAATTGTGAAGATAATGCAGGACCTGGCAATATTTTTTATGTTGTTCATAGGGTCACTATGAGTAGAAACAGACTTGACAGCACATAACAACAAAGCAATAGGAGATATAAACCAGTATTAAGTCTTCTCTCAACTCCATTGAGACAGCAAATGAGAATTTTTAAAGAACTGGAGAGAGCTAGTGAGAAAATACTGCAAATTGTTAGGGGTGGTAAAGCACTGGGGTGTGTTGACTACATGTAATTATCTCCCAAGTTTACCATTGTTTCTGTTAAGTGTCATTGTGTCAGTACCAACTTATAGTGACTTTGAATGGAGTTTCCCAGGAGTGGCTGATGGGTATGAATTGCTGACTTTGTATTTAACTGTCTAGTGCTTATCCTACAGCACCACACCAGGACTTCAGTTTACTGTTAACTAAATGGAAAATATTCCATCCCAGCACTGTAAGGACAAGTGTGTGAGTGAGGTAAGGATCTTAAAAGAAAAATCCCTAAAGTTTATTCAAATTGAGGGGGAATGTTAAAAACATCTAAGGCATGGGAACTGTGGACAAAAGAAGGTTTGAATAAACTCTCTAAGAGGTCTTCTCATATCTACAGGACTACTATGTAAAAAAGGAGCTCTGGTAGCATAGTGGTTACTAGTCGGGTTGCTATCCTTAAGGTCAGCAGTTCAAAACTACCAGCCATTCCATGGGAGAAAGATGAGGCTTTCAGCTCTCGTAAAGATTTACAGCCTCAGAGATCCTATACAGGGTCACTATGAGTCAGAACCGACACCACGGCACACTACCACCACCACCATTGTGTAAAAATACAGAAAGGAAGCTTTTTATTCCACCATGTGGAAGAAAGGAGCTCTGGTAGCGTAATGGTTATGAGTTAGGCTAACTTCAAGGTGAGCAGTTCAAAACTACCAGCTGACCCATGGGAGAAAGATGAGGCTTTCTGCTCCTGTAAAGATTTACAGTCTTTAAAACCCTATACAGGGTCACCGAAGCAACTCTACAGTACATAATCAAATCAATCATGGACGAGTTCTAATAGGAATCCTAGTGGCACTAAGGCAGAGTTCTAACACCCTAGGGAAGTGCTGCCTTCCAGAAAAGCAATTGCATTTTTGTCAGGATCATATAAACCATTGTTGGATCAAACTCTATAAAGCCAAGAATACTAGTCTTTCTCCCCTTAATATTTGGGGCAAGATAACATTCAAAAGATGATATATTTTATGTTAGAATTTTTAAAAGAAGAACTTAAACCTACAACTTGCTTTTTTTTAGAAAACCAGTATTTGTGATAGAAAGGTATTTTGTTCACTGCTATCAAAAGCATTTAAAGCAAAGGATTCTAATTGTATTTCTGGTCTCAAATTTCCTATCTCCCTCATGGAGAAGATTGTGTAATAGCTTTTTATGTAAGGAATATTCTACTTGGAATCATAAAATCCAAATTCTAATTACTACTCTGTCTTTTATCTTTGGTGTGAACTAAAGTATAGTTACTTAAACCCATCTGCAATTTGGGAATAATTATTCCTGACCCACCTAATATTTTTAAAGCTAAGAGCTATACAATTAAAAAAAAAAAAAAAAAGTACTGTTTTAAGGTGTAAAATAAAAATGTAGAATAAACTGCTTTTATTCCTCCCAAAGCGTAATAGCAGAAAAAAATATATTTGAGGCACTTGCGTAATACCAAAATCCCTAGTGGTTCAAAGGTTAAGCACTCAATAGCTAACTGAAAGGTCTTCAGTTTCAAAGACCAGTTGCTAGGCAAAAACAATGTGTGGCAGCCTAGTTTCTTAAAGATTACAGCCTTAGAAACCCTATGGGGGCAGTTCTAGTCTATCCTATAGGGTTATTATGAGTTGGAATTAACTCAAGGGCAGCAACATTCTCCCACCCTCTGCTCTGCCCCCTCCCCCATCCCAGGGGTGCTACATAATACTACATAACTTCAGTGAATATATATGTGCCTATCTCCTGGGATCTTACCAGAAGGTCTTCAGAGTTGCAAAAGGCCAGGAGGACAAAATTTCCCAAATACTTGCACTAATTAAAGCCATTATTGGAGAAGGTGGATTTATTTTTGTTTTATTTTTTCAAGAAATAAAAAGAATGAAACTTCATGAAAATAAGAAGACAAAACCTTTTGTTTTTAATAATAATTAGGGCTTTTAGTTGAATGGAACAGCCTGGGAAATATGCAGAGGGATTTAGCAGACTCTGTAAGCTAATTGCTCAGTGGATATCTAAATTTTACAAATAAGATTATGCCTGGAACAAAGGCAGATGACACAAATCCATGGTGCTGCATTTATGTTGATTGGAATTTAACATCATAGGAAAAATATATTTCTGGAGACTCTGGTATAAAATAAAGCCACAGGGAGAGTTATAGAACAGAATGCTAGCTCAATTATAAGACTTGAGAATTCTATTATTGAAAACAATTCAAATACAGAAAGAAATAGATATTGGTTGGAGGGAGTATATGAGAAATTTATCAGGGAAATTCTGAATGTGGCACTGTAGGATAAGTACTGGACTACAAACTAAAAGGTCAGTAGTTTGAGTCCACCAACTGTTCTTCAGAAACCATGCACAGGGTCCCTATGAGTCAGAACCAACTCAACAGCACTTAACAACAAGATAGATGCAGGTAGAAAAAAAAAAAAATGGTGATATAGTAATGAAGCAAAGTTCAGTTATTAGATAAATTGAAATTCATAATGTCAGTTTTTATAGTAGCTCATTGGTTAGTTAGATTCCAATGATAATTGGTCAAATATTTTTTCAGTTTTCATTCTTTTTAAAGGCTGTTTATATTTTTCCATTTGAATAAAAATTTAGATTTAGATACACTTATTACATACAATTAAGTATGTATCTCCAGTCCCTGAAGAAGGACATCATGCTTAGAAAAGTAGAGGGTCAACAAAAAAGGAGGAAGACCCCAAACAAGATGGATTGACACAGTAACAGCAATAGGCCAAAGTATAACAACTGTGATGATGGTGTGGGAATGGGCAGTGTTTCCTTCTGTTGTGTATGGGGTTGTCAAATGAGTCAGAATCGACACGACAGCACCTAATACACTAATGCTGCATACAAAAAAAATTGAGATCCTTTACTTTTTTTAACAGCATTTCAATTTAAATATTTCAACATGTTATTGTTGTTATTTGCCAGCCATTGCTACCAACTCATAGCAATCCAATGTACATCAAAGTAACTGTCCCCAGGCCATCTTCATAATAATTGGCATGCTTGAATTCATTGTTGCAGTTGTGTATTTTGAGTGCCTTCCAATTTAGGAGGCTCATCTCCCAGCACTATACTAAATAACATTCATGATTCACGAGTTTCTTTTAGCTAATTTTCAAAAGTAGGCCACCATGCCTTTCTGCCTAGTCTGTCTTAGTCTGGAAGTTCCATTAAAATCTGTCTGTAGATAGCGTCTGCCTATGACTGATTGGAATACCTAAAATGGGGCTACAACATACCCAGTGAAGGAGACTTCCTGTGGAGTCTCTGTATTACATAAGACCATAGGTGGAATCCTGAACCCCATCCAGAATCTTCTGAGGTAGGAAATTTCCACTGGAAAAGACAAGAAGTCCAGCCTGGATCACCTAGAAGAACAGATGATACTTCTTGAAAGAAAGACTGACAGGAAAAATACAAAACAATATAGGCAGTCTGGCTGACTACTACAAGAATAAGCAGGTTGCTCTCCCAGGAGACATCAAGGCAAGAGGTTGGGTCCCCTCAGGGCAAGCCCCCTTCCAAGACTGAGACTCAATGGGAATAAACGAGCACACACGTGTTCTGACTAGTGACCACATTGGTCACCAAAAAGGGGAAGTGAGGGAAAAACAGCAATGAAGCTGTGAACTAAGTCCAACCACATTCAATAGACTCTTGTGAACCCGGGTAGAGACCTGATTGGCCAGCAGTTTGGCAAGACCTGGGGACTCCTGGGACCAGAGTCAGTGACATAGCCACAGAGGATTAGCATAGAGAATGAAGCATCCAGCTGATAAGAGCAGGCATATGCATAAAAACACCCACACTTAGTTGGTTGATGATACATGGAGGGGATTGTAACCATGGCAATGTAAAGATATACGATAGGATGAGTGTAAAGCTAATGTTCTCCCGTGCAAACTATCACATAATTCACAATAAAACATTTAAATAAAAAACCTGTCTATAATGATGACCCTAATATTTGGCATAACAATGACCTACTTTCCAGCATCACAGCAACATGTAAGTCACCACAGTACAATAAGTGGTGATGTTTGGCTGTAAAGTGTCAACCGTATTACTGTCATTTGGCTAATTTCAAGTACCAAGCTCCTAGGTATTTCTAATCTCAATGCCCTGCCAGTTAGTCTATCTCTTCTTCATCAGAAACTTAAAAAATTCATTAACTCATCTCATGACTCCTATGGCTTTGTTCCTTATTGTTCACTCAGCAACCAATCTCCTCCAGGCTGGGCACTGAGACAGACTGAAAACATACTTTGATAAAACCAATTCTACTTCTTTCTCTAGCAGTTTAGTGAGAGATATAAACAGCTAAGCATAAAACTAAAATTCCAATCTGAAGAATACTATGGTCTTAAGACAGTGATAAGTACTGTGAGTACTCAGGAGAGGAGAGGTCAAACTTTCTAAAACAGTGGGAATAACAGTAAAATATGAGGTGGTAAGAATTAGACTGTTGTGTTGTGAAGTGCTGTCAAGTCAGTTCCAAGTGATAGTGATCCTGTATAAGATTTCTGAGGAGTAACTGGTGAGCTTGAACCACTGATGTTATGGTTCAAAATGACTTTGCAGTCAAGTGCATTACTCCAAAGTTCCACACTGGACTGAATATCAGGTAGGTTTAGACTCCTGGAAGGAGAGCATTCGTATGCGAGAACTGATACAGCTAAGCAGAACTGCCTTTTTGTGCTTAGCCAAGTGCTATGGAGCAATTTGAATGGACTTGGTAATATCAAGAGCCACAGACATAAAATAAGATTGGAAAATAAATTATACACAATGCTAAGAATTCTAAAAATAGTGGGTAAAGGAAGTATTTTTTAAGTCAGATATTAATGTAATTCAGATAGAGTTTTAGAAAGAAAAAACCTTTCAAAAGTTTATGGAGAATTAATTGAGGGATTGAAATATCTAGGAGAAAGCAAAGCAAACACAATATTAGTTAAGGTTTGGGTATGCTTTAGCACATTGACAGTGTGAAAGAAGAGAACGGATTTGAGAAGGATAGCTTGAAGAATTGTAGTGCATTGAAAAAAAAGACGCAAGCAAGGACACTTTCTGAGTTTCTGAACAGGGCAATTTGTTCCAGGGTCAGGACTAGAGTAAAGTAGATCAAGTAATCTTTTGGACTACAAAACTTGAGGTCACCAAAATACTACATGAAAGCACATCATTTTTATATAATATTTGAAGAAATTTTTTAAAGTAATATAAACATCTATAATGAACAAAACATTAAGTAAAGGTAAGACCCGTATTACTGAATTTCCTTTTGCCTCAGGTTTGAATATAGTTCTGCATGGTGATGTTCCTATGCCTTGTAATATCTCCTACTTGACACAATGTCTTTTTAAAGACAACTACCATGTATTATAGTCTGCTCTCCCAACACGTGCAATGTGCTATATTAAAAGAATAGCTTCTTGGAAATGAATGAAGGCTAATTACTTTCTCCCATTTTCTATGGGTGTAATTTCAGTAGCTGTCACCATAGAAAATGCAGAGTCCCAAGAAATTACTGCACATCTTATTACATGTTATTATGATTATTATCTGTGATATATAAATTAGAAAGCTAAGACTCAAAAGAGTTGAATTAGCTTGTTCTGGGGGGCGTGCTTAGGGACTGGTGGCAATAGCACATGAACATAATTCTGTCCAAAAAATAGTATATTTCCACTGCTGCTTCTGTAGTTAATATCTCCAGATATATAAAATAAAGAGAAAACGGAATAATGTTAACCATGCTGAATTACTTATTTTAGTGTAAATAGATACATTTTAGAATTCTGAAATCTGTAAACAAGTAATTTATAATTTTGCTATATATATATTATACTATAATGCAAAAGAAATATTTAAAAAAAAAACAAAAAAAACCCAGCTATATCAACTGGATACAATTCAAGTCTTTTATCCAATAATTTAAATGTTACCTGAAGTCAACTTAAATAGCTATTCAACAGAATGATTCCAATCAGGAAAAGTAACCATAGCAACATAATTATTAACTTATATTATCCTCACCCCAATTTGCTTTCTGAAAAGACAATTCAGTTGAATAACTTGCTTATATGTTTTCTACAAACTGGCTTTCTACTGACATTAGTTTCTTAGTTAAGTCAGATACCTTTTCCCCCAATTATACATATTCTTAAGCAAAATCTCAACATCAAATCTCTCACATATATCTGGCTTCTCACTTTGTCCCTATAGCTCTGACTGCTTGACCTACCTTTTAGTAAGCCTGGATCTTCATACATACATATATACACAAACACACACATATATGCACACACATGCATATATGCATGCAAATATATACATGCATATATATATGTATGTATGTATATGTAGAGAGAGAGAGAGAAATATATCAAGATAAAATTTTAGACTATCAACTAATATGATTTCTTAGAGGATTTCTCATTACCCTGTGATCATCCTCTACTTGATACTTGTCCATGAGATACTCCTTGTCTCAAGACAATGCTTTTATAAAATGAATACTATTGTTTCATTGTTAGCAGCTATCAAGTCCATTCTGACTCAGAACAACCCTGTATAAGGTTTCTGGGGAGCAGCTGGTGAGTTTGAACTGCCAATCTCATGGCTCAAACCAACCTTGTGGTCCAGTGCAGTCTCCTGCAGTGCCACACCAGGACTACAAAAATAAACATTAAAGTAATAAATATGGAAAAATATGAAGCTTTCTGCTCCAACAGAGATTTCTAGCCTTGGATCCTGATACAGGGTCACTATGATTCTGAACCAATGGCATTTAACAACAGCAACAAAATAATAAAAAGAAATAGACAAATATTTGCTTTGACATTTTTAAAGCTTTGGCCCACATATAAGGCACAAAGGTTTAGATAGAACCTATATGAATTACCTCCAAGGACCATGATGGAGCCAGAATGACTTAGAATTTACCAGCATGGATGTTGTTGTTATTAAGTGTCCTTGTGTCATTTCCAACTCAGAACGACCCTGTATAGGATTTCCGAGGAGTGGTTGGTGAATTTGAATCACTGGTCTTTTGATTAATAGTCCAGTGCTTATCTTATGGCACCACACCTTCATAGATAGAAAATAATATTCTCTATTGTACAACAATATCACCTATCCAGCATTTAAATACACCCTTGGCTAAAAGACTATGTGGAGACCATGAAAATATCAGCAGCTTTTAGGGGCCCAAGGGAAGAATGAGGGAGAGTGGGTAAAATCCAGGGCATTTGCAGGTCAGTGGAATTATTCTGTATGATACTGTATTAGGAGACATAGGACATTGTGCCTTTGTCAAAATCCATGGGACCATGCAATGTTTAATATGGACTTCAGTTTATGAGTGTATGAATATTGTTTAACAATGATAACAACTGTGACGCATAGATATAAGATGCTAATAACAGGGTAAGTGGTGTACAGAGGGGTGTAAAGAAACTATATTTTCTGTCATTCTAAAACCAGTCTAAAAAAATAGTCTCTTAAAAAAATAATTAACCACCGCATCAGATACCACCATACTTGTTTCCAATTCATATAAAATAAAATTCAAATTCTTAAACAAACAAACAAACAAAAGTTCACTATTTTGGATATATAGAGCTAAATACAATATATTAGCAAAATTTAAAAAAAAAAAAAAAAAAAAGACTATGTGGAAGCTGGGAACAAGCTCAGGTACTTGAATTTACCTGATTGATTAAGCTATATCTCCAGGAGCAGTGAAAGGGATTTCAGTGGACATTGAGAACAGGTATAAAATGAATAATGTTAAACTGTCTTACATACTTAAGCTTGTAGCCTAGGATGTGTATCTGCTATAAGTTATATATATGTATAAATCCCTCAGGTCTATCATGAAAACAAAGTTATATAAGTGTCTAATCCTCATCTTGTACAGATGTGTTTACTTCTAGCTTCCACTATATTTGGAGTCCTGGTGTGTCACTGTGGGTTAATATGCTGGACTGAAAAGTCGATTTGAGCCACAGGGTCAAAAGTTCAAGCTCATCAGCTGCTCCTTGGAAACCCTATACAGGATCACCATAAGTTGGAACTGACGCAATGGCATATAACAACCACCACCACCATATCTTATATTCACAGGTGAAATGCTCTCTTTATTGGCTGTTGATTGCAGTCTTGTACTCCTCATACAATTGTCAGAGTTGTTAAGTGCTGTTGAATCGATTCTGACCCATAGTGACCCTGTACAAGGTTTCCAAGGAGCAACTGGTGGGTTTGAACCATAAAACATAATAATTTTAACACTCATGTCAACATCTTTCACTTAGGATTGTTGTTGTTCTTAGGTGCCATTTAGTTGGTACCGACTCATAGCAACCCTATGCACAGAACAAAACACTGCCCAATCCTGGGCCAACCTCACAATTGTTGTCATGCTTGAGTCCATTGATGCTGCTATTTGGTCAAACCATCATGTTGGGGGTCTTCCTCTTTTTCTCTGACCCCCACCTTACCAAACATGATATCATTCTCCAGCTACTGGTCCCTCCTGACAATATGTCTGAAGTATGAGAGACGAAGTTTGGCCATCCTGGCCTCCAAGGAGTACTCTGGCTGCACTTCTTCCAACATGGATCTGTTGGTTCTTTTGGCAGCCCATGGCACTTTCAATATTCTCCTCCAACATCATAACTCAAATGCATCAATTCTTCTATGGTCCTCCTTATTTACTGTCCAGCTTTCGCATCCATATGAGGTTTTTGAAAATCCCATGGCTTGGGTCAGGCGCACCTTAGTCTTCAAGCTGACATCTTTGCTCTTCAACACTTTAAAAGGTCTTGTGCAACAGACTTGCCCAATGCATTTAGGATTAGCTGTATGTTATATTCACATAATGGTTTGAGAAAGAATAAGCAAAACATTTTTGTAATGGTATAGCAAGAAGAGTTGCAAGATATACATTTAAGTGAAAAAAAGCAAAGTTTACAGTGTGTATCTCTTCTAGCCTCAGTCTTTGTCATTTCCACCAAGTGATTATTTTCTCAATGGGTCCGGATGAAAGAAGGTGGAAGAAGATTCTTCTAGATATATAGCTAAAAGCTGTGGAGGTTAACAGAGTTAATTGTAGTTATAAAAATTTGAAACTTTAGCATGGGTATAAAACAAGCATCTTAGAAGCAGGAGAGAGAGCTCAGCACCATCAAATAAGCAGAGCCAGGAATGAAGTGTGTCATTTAAACCCCGAGGTCTCTATGCATCAAACCTCTTCAACTCATGGCCAGAGAAACTGTTGACAACAGAGTAGATGTAAACAAACAGGAGCAGCAGCAGAACCAAGTAGAGCACAAGTCAGAGCTGTGGACTTCCCAGGCCAACAAGTAAAAGCTGAGGGACTTCAGTTAGGAGAATTGCTTTCAGAATGGGATGCCTTCAGGCACCTAATCCTGGGAACTAAGTATGCTGACCCACAGAGGCTGAAGTTTATGGTGGAGTGGTGTGTCCTGTGGGCATTTATCAGCAGCCCTAAAAAAGAGAGACCTGCCTGTGAGTATGTGTGAGGAGAGACTCTCCTGACAAAGAATTGTACCCTGTGCATTTTCTGGTCCTGACTTGTAAGCTATTATCTTCCCTAATAAATCCCCTAACTGTGATTACGGTATCTGAGTTTTATGTGGCCATTGTTATAAATTACTGAATGCAATTAAGTGGAGAGTGCTATGGGAAGGATGGCTGATGTTTTGGATACCTATTTGTTGATCTTGCAAGACAATAAAATAAAATTCTGAGTGGATGAAATGTAAAAAATAATTTTTTTTTAATATACTTTTTTTATCATCTTGAGATTTGAACTGGGTAATAAATCCTTTATATATTCAACAAATGCAAATTTAAAACTAAAAAGAAAAGATACAATTGAAAGCATACTGAAACAAATCTACATATGTCAGATAAATAATATACCCACATAGAAAAAAATTATAATCTATTTATAATACATTACTCTAACCATATAGCTGGAGTTCTGCTGTAGAACTGTGGCTTAATACGCTGAATTGCAAAGTCAGTTTGACCTGCAAGGTTGGCAGTTCAAACTCACCAGCCACTCCTCTGAAACCCTATACAGGGTCATTATGGGTTGGAACTGACTCAACAGCACTTAACAACAGCAACTATATAGGTGTACATTCTTCTCAGTATTGTTAAGTGCCATCAAGTCTGTTCTGACTCATAGAGTCCCTGTAAAGAGTCCCTTAAGGTACTCATAGAGTACCTTAAGAGAGTAGCTGGTGGGTTTTTAATTACTGATCTTGCAGTTAGTAGTCCAGTGCTTATCCTGCAGTGTTACACCAGGACTCTAGTGGAATATATTTGAAATACATAAAGAACTACAAAAAATCCTGTGTATCAATTATATTGTTCACAATGACTTTTGTATTATAATTTTTAAATATTCCTATTGTAAGAAAAAAGTGCAAATTTACTATTCAGTAGTCTAGAACTGGTCTATTTGGGGAGCAACAGAATCAAGAGTGAAAAGAGAATATGGCATGTGTGTGTGGCTAATTGCTTCTATGAACAACTTCCTTTTTGGTCATGAGACCAGAGGAACTGGACAGTTCTCTACTAGTTACTGAATATTTTGTCAAAAGATTCTATAGGAAAGTCCTGATCAAAAAGAGGGTGTAATGCAGAGTGAAATTTGAATTTTTATAGAATCCAGACTTTTGGGAGTCATGGAGACTGAACAGTATTACCAAAAATTCACATTTAAAGTTTAAACCAAGCAACAGTTTAACTTAATTAGTAAAGAATGTCTATCTTGAGTATTATGTTCTCTGAAAGATCTACATGGAATCAAAGTGACAACAGTAACACCAAAGGCTAGATAGGAAACTTAGAGGACAGTGACTTTAGGTTAATGTTAGAGGAATGAGTCAAGCAGAAGCTTTTAAATATCATTTATTGTTGTTTAGTGCCATAGAATCGGCGCGGACTCATAGAGACCCTGCATAGGATTTCTGAGGAGTGGCTGGTAGGTTTGAACTGCTCACTTTGTGGTTAGCAGTCCAGCACTTATCCTATTACAGCTTATAGTATACTTATAAGCAGCTGAAAAGTCAGGGCACTGCTGGAGTTCAAGAAAGAATGTGCCTTTGCAAGGAAAGATGGAGAAAACTATTCATATGACACATAGTAATTCCCAGAATATAGGTTATATTGTTGTTGTTAAGTGCCTTTGAGTCCCACATGGACTCTATAAAGGGTTTCTTTGGATCGCCTGTGAGCTTGAACTACCCACCTTGCAGTTCAAACCAATTTTGCAGTCCTGTGCAGTATAATGATACAATTTGTTTTAGTTATTGCAATCTCATTTTTGGTGTATGCTACAAAAATACCATTAAATTTTTTTTTGTTAAGAAAAAGAATGAGGATGGTTTTTTAACTTGAAAAAATTATGTGTCATTGAAATTGTAAAATTGCAACAGCAACTAGAATTTCTTAAATGTTATTTTTTTAAACAATATTATTAATAATCTAAATCTTTTAGTGGAAAAAAAAGATATAAATACAAAATGAATGAAATTCCACAGAACACACTACATTTTAAAATTGGAATTGGAACTCTTAATATGAACACAGAATTTATATATCTGTATCTATATCTATCTGCATATATACATGGGAGTGTGGTGGATCCATAGGATAAGCACTGGACTGTGAACTACAAGGTCAGCAGTTAAATTCCTACAGCTGCTTCATGAGAGAAAAGAGGA
The DNA here is from genome assembly GCF_000296735.1 of Chrysochloris asiatica. Classification (NCBI taxonomy): domain Eukaryota; kingdom Metazoa; phylum Chordata; class Mammalia; order Afrosoricida; family Chrysochloridae; genus Chrysochloris; species Chrysochloris asiatica. The sequence goes on along the minus strand of NW_006408562.1, from coordinate 1,154,251 downwards.
GGCTCTACTCCTATAAAGAAGCCCTATACGTGGTCACTGTGAGTCAGAACCAAGTCCACAGCACATATTTCTGAAAGATTCTTCAATTAATATTATGGAAGTAGAGTACAGACACTGACATTTTAAGCTGGAAGGGACTAGATTGATCACTAAAATCTTAGGATAGTCAATTGACTAATCTACAAATCAGCAACTCAAAATCTTATTACCTAGCCAGTGGTATTTTTCCTTCTCTTTAGTTTGGGAGAGGCAATGCATAAATTAAAACAAAAAATATCCAAGTAAATGTACCAAAGTATTATTTAATGCTTAAATCAGTTGTTCCTAAGGAAACAATACCCAGAGTAAGTGACAGAGCCACAGAGGACTAGAGTAGAGAGTGAAGCGTCTAGCTGATAAGAAGAGCGGGCATATGCACAAGAACACCCACACTTGCAGATAATACCCACTTGACCTGGCTTCAATGGCTGGATGATCAGAGCACAACTAGAAGAAGAAAGAAGAGGAAATAAAAGAGTAATCTGATAAAATTTGATGAACTTGACCTACACCTATGGATGCAGTAGCTCAAAAGAGGGAACAAATCTTTAGAGCAAGGAAGCATGTTTAGCATTTCTCAAGCTGGGGGAATGGAAGAAAAAAATTCAAGTATTGAGTTTAATTATTACAGGATTCTCTGGGCAAATTACTGGATGATGCAGAAAGCATCAAAAGAAGATGGATGGAATACACAAAGTCACCCCCTCCATACACAGAGTAGACAGGGATGGACAACTTGGACATTGGCTACCCAAAATGGGGAGCGCTTCAAAGGCAAGAAGTGACTTGCTTACAAGCTTTCAAGAGGGAATCTAGATCCAGAGGGCATGGAGGAAGGTAGAATCTCCACTAAGTAATAGCCAATCTGTCTAGGTGGGGCTGACAAAAGGAAATGTGGATAGGTCTCTTGTGATACAATAGTAAATAATTGTTATTAGGATTGCTTGTGAGGGTTGGAAATGTAAAGGTAGACGTTTTGTAGCAAGGAGGGGAGTGATT
>NW_006408562.1:1149836-1152155 GCF_000296735.1 Chrysochloris asiatica | reverse complement strand
AGCCAACCTCATAATTTTTGTCATGCTTGAGCCCATTGATGCTGCCATCTTGCCAATCCATTTTACTGGGGTCTTCTTCTTTTTCACTGACCCTCTGCCTTACCAAACATGATATCCTTCTCCAGCCACTGGTCCCTCCTCACAATATGTTTGAAGTATGAGAGACAAAGTTTGGCCATCCTGGCCTCCAAGGAGCACTCTGGTTTTGATTCTTCCAATACAGATCTGTTTGTTCTTTTGGCAGTCCATGGCACTTTCAATATTCTCCTCTAAAACCATAACTCAAAAGCATCAATTCTTCTATGGTCTTCCTCAAAGGTAGAAAAGTTAATACTGAATTGGCTACAGAAGACTAGACAGTCATGAAATGTTGTATTAGAGAGTTGTATTGTTGTTGTTGTCATCGTTAAGCGTCTTTGAGTTGATTCTGACCCATAGCGTCCCTGTATAGGGTTCAAGCTGGTGAGCTGGAACCACTGACCCTGCAATTTAAATGGCTTTGCAGTCTGGTGCATTAACGCAGAGCACCACACCAGAGTTTTATTAGGTTATGAAAAATACCTACAGCGGAACCTTGCCATAGACAGCGGAGCTTCCCTGTGCTCACAAACGAAAGGGTATTATTTATACTGAGAGGGGAAGCTGCAGTGGTCCTGCCAGATTTGTGCACTGCTGGCATTGGTGAGGGAGTCGAACATTTCAAGATGGATTCCTTAGCAGAGGCACCTGGGATACTTGACATAGTTGTCCATGCACATACCCCTCTACCAGGGCCACTTGTTTGAGAATTAAGTCTGTCCTGGGGTCATCCAGTACTATTTAGTACCTGCCCTGAAAATTGATTAAAGGGGTAGCTGAATAGGGAGGAAGCGTTCACAAACCCATCTGGATTGTGGAAGGACAAGGAAATAGTTTTGTTTGTTGTTCTTTTATTTTCTTTATATATCCTGCCCACCTAACAAGGAAATACATTTTTTTTATCTTGTCCACAACCTGCCTCCCACCCCTGACCCTGTTCTTTGTACTTGGAAATTTTTATATGGTTTTATTGATGTTTTTCTACTGCCATGCCTGCTGTAGTGTTTTATCACTTATAAAAATCTGCATCTTCTGGAATGATATGGGTGCATACATAGACATGCACATGCAATTGTCTTTCAATTTGCATATTAATATATGAATATTAATCAAGCTCCAGGCAAACTATTTACATAGATATTTATAAATGTAAAGAATTATATTTAAGAAAACAGCATAAAATGCCAGACTCTGTTTTTCTGTTACCCATTCCTCAGTCAGTTTGTTGTAATCTGTGTTTCACATATCAGCAGGATCATCCATGTTGGACAGGTTTCAGCTAAGCTTCCAGACTAAGAAAGAACTAGAGAGAAGGAATAGGCAGTCTACTTCTGTGAAAAAACTCATGAATAACAGTGGAACACTGCCTGATATATCAAAGATGAATGCCTCAGGTGGGATGGCATAAAGAATATGACTAGGGAAAAGCTGCCTTCTCAAAGTAGAGTCAACTTAATCACGTGGATAAAGTAAAGCTTTCAGGACAGTTATTTGCTGAGGTGACACGACTCAACATAAAAAGAAACAGTTAGAAACATCCATTCATGATCAGAAGGAAGAAAGGACAATGTGTGAAATCAATAAAATTGGAAGACACCAAGAATGAAATGGAACACATGAAGATTGATAACCTAGGCAGTAGTCCCAGGATATCTTGTCTACTGAAATGGACAGGTGTTAGCCATTTCAATTCAGAAAATCATATGGCTTACTTTGCTGGGAATGATAAATTCAAGAAGAATGGTGCCCCATTCATTATAAAATATTTCAAGATCTTCAAGTACAATGCTGAATGTGATAGTGAATATCTATATGCTTATAAGGAATATAATTGTTATTGAAATATATACACCAAACACCAAGTCAGTAGTGAAGAAATAGTGAATTCTACCAGCTTCTTTGGTCTGGAATTGAGCTAACATGAAATCAAGATGCATGGAAAATTATGGATAATCGGAATACAAAAATTGGAAACAAAGAGAAGGATCAGTAATTGGACAATATGGTCATGGTAACAGAAATGACTCTGGAGATTGTATGATGGAATTTTGCAAGACCATGACTTTTATAGAATACCCTTTTTCAACAACATAAATGGTGACTATACACCTGGGATGCATTAGACAGAATTCATAGGTATCAAACTGACTACATCTGTGGGAAAGAAGATTGTTGTTGTTGTTGTTAGGTGCCATCGAGTCAGTACCAACTCATAGTGACCCTATGCACAGCAGAACGAAA
>NW_006408562.1:1110023-1149476 GCF_000296735.1 Chrysochloris asiatica | reverse complement strand
CCATGAGTGTTAATAGTAGATCCAAGAAGAATGAAGTCCTTGAGAACTTCTATCTATTCCTCATTGATAAGAATGTTGTTTATTGGTCCATTGGTGAGGATTTTTGTTTTCTTTGCTTTGAGATGTAGTCCATACCAAGGCTGTGCTCTTTGATCTTCATCAGTAAATGTTTTAAGTCCTCTTCACTTGCAGCAAGCAAAGTTGTATCATCTGCATATTGCAGGCTGTTAATGAGTCCTCCTCCAATCCTGATGCCACATTTTTCTTCATAGAACCCAATCTCTCGGATGATTTGCTCAGCATACAGGTTGAATAAGTATGGTGAAAGAATACAACCCTCTCACACACCTTTCTTAATTTTAAACCATTCAGCATTCCCATGTTCTTTTTGAACAACTGCCTCTTGGTCCAGGTACAAATTCCTCATGAGTACAATTAAGTGTTGTGGTATACTCGTACTTCACAATGTTGTCCATAGCATGTCATGATCCACACAATCAAAAGCCTTTGCATAGTCAATAAAACACAGGTAAACATCTTTCTGATATTCTCTGCTTTCAGTCAAGATTCATCAGATATCAGCAATGATATCCCTCGTTGCACAGCCTCTTCTGAATCTGGCGTGAACCTCTGAAAGTTCTCTGTCAATGTCTGCTTGCAGCCATTTCTTTATTACCTTTAGTAAAACTTTACTCGCATTGGATATCAAAGAGATTGTCCGATGATTTCCACATTTCATTGGATCACCTCTGTTTGGAATGGGCACAAATACGGATCTCTTCAAATCAGTTGGCCAGATAGTTGCCTTCAAAATTTCTTGACAAAAATGAGTGAGTGCCACCTGTACCACCTCACTTTCTTGAAAGATTTCAATTTTTATTCCATTAATTCCTGGTGACTTGTTCTTTGCCAATTCCTTCAATACACCTTGGACTTCCTATTTCAGAATCATTGGCCCTTGATCATAGGCTACCTCTTGAAACAGTTTAACATTAATCATTTCTTTTTGGTACAGTGACTCTGTGATTCCTTCCATCTTCTCTTGATGCTTTGTGCATCATTCAATAATTTGCCCAGAGAATCTTTCAATAACAAAAGTTGAGGCTTAAATTTTTCTTCAGTTCCCCCAGCTTGAGAAATGCTGAGCGTGTTCTTCCTTTTTGTTTTTCTGATTCCAGATCTTTGCACATTCTTTTGGTAATATTTGGCTTTAACTTCTTGAGCTGGTCTTTGAAATTTTCTGTTTAGCTCTTGGACCTTCTCATTTCTTCCATTTTCTTTAGCATCTCTATGCTGAAGAGCAAGTTTCAGTGCCTCTTCTGACACCTATTTTGACCTTTTCCTTCTTTCTTGTCTTCTTGATTTTTTCTTTCTTCCTCTGTGATGTTATTGATGTCATCCCACAACCCTTCTGTTCTTCAGTCTTTAGCATTTAATGTACCAAATCTGTTCTTCAGATGATTTCTAAATTCAGGTGGGATATATTCATGGTCATATTTTGACTCTTGTGGACTTGTTTTCATTTTCTTTTGCTTCAGTTTGAATTTTCATATGAGCAACTGATGGTCTGCTCCACAGTCTGCCCCTGGTCTTGTTTTGACTGATGATATGGAGCTTTTCCACTGTCTCTTTCCACAGATGTAGTCAATTTGGGTGCTATGTATTCCATCTGGTGAGGTTGCTGTGTATAGTTGCCTCTTATGCTGTCTAAAGAAGGTATTTGAAATGAACAAATCATTGATTTCGCAGAATTCTATCATGCAATCTCCAGCATCATTTCTATCACCAAGGCCATATTTTCCAACTACTGATGCTTCCTCTTTGCTCCAAACTATTGCATTCCAATCACCAGTAATGATCAATACATCTTGATTGCATGTTTAATAAATTTCTGATTGAAGAAGGTGATAGAATTCTATTTCATTCTCACTGCTTTTAGTGGTTGGTGCATAAATTTGAATAATAATGATATTAACTGGTCTTCCCTGTAGGCTCATGGATATGATCCTATCACAGAAAGCATAGTACCTCATGACTGATCTGGGTATGTTCTTTTTGACAATGACTGTAACATCATTTCTCTTCAATCTGTCATTCCAGGCATAGTAAACCATGTGGTTGTCAGATTCAAAATGGTCAATACCAGTCCATTTCAACTCACTAATGCCTAAGATATAGATGTTTATGCATTCCATTTCATTTTTGACAACTTCCAATTTTCCCAGATTCATACCTGATACATTCCATGTTCCGATTTTCAATGGATGTTTACAGCTGTTTCTCTTCATTTTGAGTTGTGCTCCATCAGCAAATGAAGGTCCGGCTGGCTTTTCTCCCACAGGCTTTACTCCATCCATGTCATTAAGGTTAACTCTACTTTGATTGGGCAGCTCTTCCCAGCCGCATTTTGAGTGCCTTCCAACCTGAGGCGTTCATTTTCCAGCACTGTATCTGACAGTGTTTCTCTGCTATTCATAAGATTTTCAGTGACTAAATATTAGGAAGTAGTTCATCACTCCTTCTTCCTAGTCTGTCTTCGTCTGGAAGCTCATCTGAAACCTATCCACCATGAGTGACCCTGCTGGCACTTAAAGTACAAGTGGCATAGCTTCCAGAATCACAGCAACTCACAAGCCACCATAGTACGACAAACTGACAGACAAGTGGTGGAAAAGGAGATAGAGAAGTTCAATATCCTCAACCAAAACAAAACCAGGGGCCAAATGTGGAATAGACCATCAATTGCTCATAGAGAAATTTAGAAGCTGAAGAAAATTAAAACATTTCCACAAGAGGCAAATTGCAATCTCAAGTATATTCCACCTGAGTTTAAAGATGATCTGAAGAACAGATTTGCTGCATTAGACACTAATGACCAAAGCCCAGAGGAATTTGGGATGGTATCAAAAACTCCCTGCGTGAAGAAAGCAAAGGTGCATTAAACAGACATGAAAGAAATACAAGGCCTAAGTGGATATCTGAATAGACTCTGAAACTTGCTCTTGAATGTACAGTAGCTAACGTTAATGAAATGATAAAGAGCTTACAGAAATTTTCAAGTCAAAAAGACAAAGTAAAGTATTATAATAAAGTGTGTAAAGACAGAGTTAGAAATCCAAAAGGAAAGAGCATGTTGGGCAATTTCTCAAGCTGTAAGCACTGGGGAATATTCTCAAGCTAACTACAATGTTGGATTTCTGGTTTGGCACTGTGGGTTAATGCACCTAACTGCAAGGCCAGAGGTTCAAGCTCACCAGCCGCTCCTTGGAAGCCCTATACAGTGTCGCTATGGGTCAGAACAAGCTGGACGACACTTAATAACAACAACCACAATGTCAGCAGTTTAAATCTACCAGTCACTCTGGGGAAGACAGATGATACTTTATGCTCCAGTAGAGATTTATAACCTCAGAAAACCTTATTCAGGGTGATGGTGAGTCAGAAGTGAATCCATGGCAGTTGGGGTTTGGGACAGGCAAAATATTGAATGATGAAGGGAGCATCAAAAGAAGATACAGTCACTGTACCAAAAAGAATTGATCAACATTCAACAATTTCAGAAGGTTGCTAGCATATGATCAAGAACCAAAGAAGTCTAAGTTGCACTGAAAGTATTAGGGAGAAACAAGGATCCAGGAATTTCTGGAATACAAATGTAAATGACTGACTAAACTGATACAGCACGGAAAGAACTCATTAGTCTATGCCAAGAAATTTGGAGAACATCTGCCTGACCAAGAAACCTAGAAGATACCCATATGTGTGCTTGTTCCAATGAGCAATGCTCCTACAGAATGCAGAAATTATCCAACAATATAATTTAATATCACATGCAAGTAAAGTTTTGCTGAAGATAATTAAAAAATTGTTGCAGTAATACATTGGCAGAGTTTCTAGAAATTCAAGCTGGATTCAGAAGAGAACTTGGAATGAAGCCTACTGACATTGCTGACATCAAACAGACCTTGACTGAAAGCAGAGAATACCAGAAGTATGTTTACTTGTAATTGATTAACCATGCAAAGGCATTTGACTCTATGTCATTTGACTCATAACAAACTATACATAACATTACAAAGAATGGGAATTTCAGAGAAATTCCTTGTGCTCATGAGGAATTATGAATGCAAGTTAAGTGTTATGTCCCTCATTAGTTATAAAAGGGACATTTTAGTTGCTATTTAGGCAAGCAACTTAAACCTTTGTGACTCAGTTTCCTGAGTCACATTTGGAAATGTGAGAGTAATATTAGTACCAGTATCACAGGGGGAAAAAATGTATCTAAAGTTCTAAGAGTATTCCCTGCCATCATGAGACAGTTGTTCAGGAAATGTGTGTATTCGGATTGGGTTCTATCATCATAGTTATTCATTCTGGATGCTGAGCAAATAATCAGAAAATCTGGACTATATTTAAAAACATGAATCAGGATTGGAGGAAGGCTTATTAACAACCTGCAATATGCAGATGACACAACCTTGCTTGCTGAATGCAAAGAGGACTTGAATCATTTGGTGATGAATACCAAAGAATGCAGCCTTCAGTTTATATTATAATTCAATATAAAGAAAACAAAAATCCTCACAAGTGGATGAAAACAGTATCAAGACAAAGGGCAAAAGGTTTGAAGCTGCCAAGGATCTCATTTTACTGGATTCCACAATCAATGCTTGTGGAGATAGCAATAAAAAACAAAAACCAAGCAAGCAAATTACTGCTTTAGGCAAAATTACTACAAAAGATTTCTTTGATGTGTTAAAGAGGAAATGTGTCACTTTCAGCAGTGAGGTGTGACTGACCAAAGCCCTGGTATTTTCAGTCATCTCATATGCCTGTGAAAGATGGGCAATGAAAAAGGAAGAAGGGAGAATTGATGCATTTGCATTATGATGTTGGCAAAAAATACTGAAAGTACCACAGACTGCCAGAAGAACGAACAAATCTGTCTTGGAAGAAGTACCTCCATAAAGTCCCTTACAAACAAGGATGGTGAGACATTGTCTCACATACTGTGAACATGAGGGACCAATTCCTGGAAAAACTTGGTAAAGTAGAGGTTCAGAGAAAAAAAAGACCTTCCAATGAGATGGACTGACAGAGTGGCAGCAACAATAGGCTCAAAGTTAGCAACAGTTGTGAGAATGGTGCAACACACAGTATTGTTTCATTCTGCTGTGCATATGGTCACTATGGATCAGAGAGACTCGAGGGTACCCAATAACAACATCAAAAGCAACATTTGTTTCTGCCCCTTACTAGTTATATAATATTAGCCAAGTAATTCAAACTTCCATGACTCAATTTCTCTTTGGTAACATGAGGATAATATTAATACCAATTTCAGAATTTTCTCATTAAATGAAAAAAAATTGTATCTAAAGTCCTGAGACCATTCATCTGTCAATTTTACTGTAGGGGCATGTATGATGCTGTGATGCTTGAAGATATGAAACTGATATTTTAAATACCAGTCCTGGTGTGGCATTATAGGATAAAGCACTGGGTTGCAAGGTCAATTTGAACCACAAGGTACGTGGTTCAAACTCACCAGCCATTCCTTGAAACCAACTCTACAGTAGTTAACAACAACAACAGGGTCATCCATCATGGATAGGTTTCAGAGCAGCTTCCAGACTAAGACAGACTAGGGAGAAGAGGACTACTTCTGAATGATTTGTTGTTGTTCTTAGATGCCACCAAATAGCTTTTGACTCATAGAGACCCTGTGAAGGGTTTTTGAAGAGTGGGTGGTGAGTTTGAACCACCAACCTTGTGGTTCAAACCGACCCTGTAGTCCAATACATTATTCTGAGCCATTACTGAAAACCTTAGGAATAGGAGCAGAACATTGTCAAAAACAATGCCAGAAGATAAGTCCCCTAGTGTGGAAGACACTCAAAATATGACTGAGGATGAGCTTCTCCTCAGAGTAGCACCTTCATTTACCGATGGGGTATAGCAAAGTGAGATGACACAGCTGCAATTATCCATTAATAACTGTATAGGGAATGTAAGACGTATGATTCCAGAAATTTTGAAGTTGTCAAAAATGAAATGGAACAGATACAAATCAACATCCTGGGTATTAGTGAGCTAATATGGACTGGTATTCGCCATTATAAATCTGACCATCCTGGCTTATTATACCAAGATTCTCAAATTAAAGAGGCATAGCACCACATTCAACATCAAAGAGAATATTTCAACATCTATTTTGAAGTACAATGCTGTCTCTCATATGATAGTATTTATACACCTAGAGTCCTGATGTGCCACTTTAGGATAAACACTCCAACGCAAGGTCAGTTTGAACCACAAGGTTGGCAATTCAAACTCACCAGACACCCTCTGGATAACCCTATACAGGTTGCTATGTGTTGAAACTGACTCAACGGAGCTAAATAACAACATACACCTATAAGGAAGACCAGTTAATACCACCATTATTCAAATTAATTTATTAATGACTAAAGTTAGTGATTGTGGAATTGAAGAATGTGGCAAAATTATTTAGTTATAACTTGATTAAACATGCAATCAAGATGCACTGACAATTACAGGTGATTAGAATGCAAAATTTGGAAACAAAAGACGAAAAATTCTTAGTTGGAAAACATGGCCTTTGTGATGGAAACTATACTGGATACCACAAGATAGAATTTTGTAAAACCAACAGTGTATCCATTGAAAATACACGTTTTTAAACAATATAGAAGGGGACTATACACATAGACTTCACCAGTGGGAATGAACATGAATCAAATTGACTCTATCTGTGAGAAGAGACTGTGGAGAGGTTCAAAATCATCAGGCTCAATAGCATCAGACAGGGGCAGATTATCAACTGCTCAGTTGCAAGTTTAGGCCGAAGCTGAAAAAAAAATTAAAACAAGATCATGAGAGCCAAAATGTGACCTTCAGTAGATGCCACCTGAATTTAGAAATTATCTCAAGAGCATATTTGATCCATTAGACACTAATGACCAAAGACCAGAGGAGTTGCGGGATAACAGCAAAAAATCATACATGAAGAAGGAAGCAAAAGGTTATTAAAAGGACAGGAAAGAAAGAAATGATCAAAATGAATGTCAGAAGAGACTGTGAAACTTGCTCTTGAAAGTAGACAAACCAAGGCAATTGGAAGAATTCAGGAAATAAAAGAAGTGAAGAAGCTTGAGAAGGTAAAGCCAAGTATTGAAATGAAATGTGCAAAGACCGGTAGTTAGCAAACTGAAAGGGAAGAACACAATCAGCATTTCCCAAGATGAAAGAACTGAAGAAAAACTTCCAGAATTCTACATGTAAAATATCAAATGTTTCAGAAAGCTTCAAAAGAAGATGGAAGGAATGCACAGAACCACTGTACCATAAAGAAATGGTCAATATTAAACCATTACAAGAAGTTTCAATATTAAGCCATGTGATCAAGAACCAATGATACTGAAGGAAGCAGTGCAAGGTGCATTGAAGACATTGGTGAAAAACAAGGTCCATTAATTGACAAAATATACATTGAAATCCTTGAACAAACTGATGCAGCACTGGAGGTACTCATCTAATCCAAGGAATTTGGAAGAGAGGTAACTGCATGAAAGAGGCTCATATTTGTGTTCATTACAAAGAGAGTTGACCCAATGGAATGCAGAAATCATTGAGCAATATCATTAATACCACATTCAAGTAAAATTTACCTGGAGACCATTCAAAATCAGTTGCAATAATACATTTACAGGGAACTGACAGAAATTAAATCCATATTGAGAAAAGGACGTGGAATTGGGAATATCATTGCTAACATCAGATGGATCTTGGTTGAAAACGAAGAACACCAGAAAATCTTTATTTGTGATTTATTGGTTGCACAAAGATTTTGTTTGTGTGGGCCTTGACAAACTATGGATAACATTGCAATTAATGAGTATTCCAGAATAATTCATTGTGCTAATGAGGAACCTGTCCATAAACAAAGAGGCATTCTTTAGAACAGAACAATGAGATACTGAATGTCTTAAAATCAAGAGAGGAGTGTGCCAGGGTTGTATCCTTTCACAATTCTTATTCAATCTGCATACTGAGCAAACAATCTGAGAAAGTGGCTTTTGTGAAGAAGTATGTGGCATCAGAATTGGAGGAAGACTCATTAACACCTTGTGATATGTAGATAATGCAATCGTCTACTGGAAACAAAGAGGATTTTGAATGCCTATTAATAAAGATCAGTGGTGACAGCCTTTAGTTTGGATTGCATCTAAATGTGAAGAAAAAATCTTCACAGCTGGACAAATAAATAACATGAAAAATGGAGAAAATATTGAAGTTGTCAAAGATTTCTATTTGATTGGATCCACAATCAACTTGTAATTAAGCAGCAATCAAGAAATAAAATGGAATGCAATAGGCAATCTATTGCAAAACACCTCTTTAAAGTGTTGAAGAGCAAAATTATCCGTTTGAGGAACTATGCTATGGTATTTTCAGTCACCTGAGATACTTGTACAAGTTGGACATTTTATAAGGAAGATTACATAAAAAGTGATGCATATGAATTCTGGTGTTGGAGCGTGTGAATTATGGTGTTGGAGAAGAACGTTAAAAGTATAACGCACTGCCAGAAACAAACAAAAATCTGTCCTGGAAGAAGTGCAGTCAGAATGCTCCTTAGAAGCTAGGATGGAGAGACTTCTTCTCTCATAGTTCACACACGTTATCAGGAGGGCATCATGTTTAGTAAAATGGAGGGTCAGTGGAAAGAGGGAGACCGCCTCCCAATAAGATGGACTGACACAGTTCAGCAACAATGGGCTCAAATGTACCAACAAGCATGAGGATGACACAGGAACAGGCAGTGTTTCATTGTTGTGAATAGGGTCTCTGGAAGTCAGAATGACTCAGCTGCACCTAACAACAACAAATGGGCAAAATATTTAAAGACACAGGAAGCACCAAAAGAAAATGCAAGAAATACAGAGAGTCACTGCACCAAAAATAATTTGTTGATGCTCAATCATTTTAAGAGTTGGCATATAATTCTGAACCAGTGCCATTGAATGAAGTCCAAGCTGCAATGGAGACACAGGTTAAAAATAAGTAAATAAATAAAGCTCCAGGAATTGTCTGATTACAAATTGCAATGTTTCAACAAATTGATATAGTGATGGAGGCACTCACCCATCGATGCCAAGATATCTGGAAAACAACTACCTAGAGTCTATCAATTAGAAGAGATCCATATCTGTGACCATTTCAAAGAAATATGACCCAATGGTTTGTGGAAATCATTGAACAATACCATTGAAATGCATGCAAGTGAAATTTGACTAGAGATATGGTACAGCATTTCATTGACAAGGAGCTGTCAGAAATTCAAACCAAATTCAGAAGAGGATGCATGAGGAGTTATATCATTGTTGATAACAGATGGTTCTTGGCTGAAAACAGAATGCCAGAAAGATGCTTACTTATGCTATTAATTATGCAAAGACATTTGATTGTGTGGATCATAATAAACTATGAATAACAGGAAGAATGTGAATTCCAGAACACATTGTTCCTGAGGAACCTGTACACAAATCAAGAGAAATTGTTAGAAAAGATGAAGGTAGTAGTGAATGGTTTAAAATCAGGAAATGTGAGTTCCAGGGTTGTATCTTTTCACTATATATATTCAGGCTGTATGTTGAGCAAATAACCTGAAAAACTGGATTATATGAAGGAGAATTTGCCATCAGGATTGGAGGAATACTTCACAACAACCTGAAATTTCAGATGACAAAACCTTGCTTGCTGGAGACAAAGAAGACATAAAGTACTGATGAAGATGAAAGATGGATTGCACTTCAAAATAATGAGAGAGAAGTGGACCAATAAATAACATCATGATAAATGGAGAATATTGAAGTTTTCAAAGACTTCATTTTGCTTTGATCCACAATCAACACTCATAGAAGCAGTAGTCAAGAAAGCAAACTAGTATTTTATGAGGCAATTCTACTACAAAATAATTTTTTTTCATGTGTTCAAGAGCAAAAATATCAATTTGAGTACTAAGGTGCACCTGACCCAAACCATAATATTTTCAATTGCCTTATATGCACTTGACAGTTGGAAAATGAATAAGGAAAGAAAAAGAAAATTTGATGCACTTGATTTATGGTTTTGGTAAAGAATATTGAAGTACCATGGACTTCCAGAAGAGAGAACAAGTCTGTCTTGTAGGAAGTGCAAACAGAATTCTCCTTAGAAACTAAGGTAGAGAAGACTTTCTCTCTCATACTTTAAACATTTTATCAGGTGGGACCGTGCTCTGGAAAAAAACGCTGTGCTTGGAAAAGTGGAGGGTCAGAGACAAAATGGAAGGCCCCTAATGAGATGGACTCAAACATGGGCTCAAACATAGCAACAATTTTGAGAATGGTGCAGGACCAGGCTATATTTCATTCTGTTGTGCATAGTGTTGCTATGAATTGGAATGACTCAGTGACACCTCACATCATCAACAACAACGAAATCCTGAGAGAATCTCCTGCTGCATTGTAATCCCTATATTATTGTTATTACTATGTTTCACTATACGTTAGTTTTCTGATTCCTTTCATCATTTGTTGTTGTTAGGTGCCATCGAGTCAGTACTGACTCACAGCAACACTATACACAGCAGAACGAAATACTGCCAGATCCTGGGCTAACCTCACTACTGTTGCCATGCTTGAGTCCATTGATGCTGCCATTTGGCCAATCCATCTCGTTAGGGGGTCTTCCTCTTTTTCTCTGACCCTCCACCTTACCAAACTTGATGTCCTTCTCCAGCGACTGGTCCCGCCTGACAATTTGTCCAAAATATGAGAGACGAAGTTTGGTCATTTTGGCCTCCAAGGAGCACTCTGGCTGCTCTTCTTCCAAAACAGATCTATTGGTTCTTTTGACACTTTCAAAATTATTTTTCAACATCAATTCTTCTACGGTCTTCCTTATTCACTGTCCAGCTTTCGCATGCATATGAGGTTATTGAAAATGCCATGACTAAGGCATGACTAAGGACCTTAGTCCTCAAGCTTAAAGAGGTCTTGTGCAGCAGATTTGCCTAATGCAACACGTCCTTTGATTTCTTGACTGCAGCTTCCATAAGTGTTAATAGTTGATTCAAGAAGAATTAAGTCCTTGACAACTTCAATTTTTTCTCTGTTGATAAGGATAATCATAGCTTTAAATTATTGTTTACTTGTTGCAAAAATGACACAATCCATCTCTCCCACAGCACTATTTTCTCAGCTGGGCTCAATTATTCATTGCAATGAGCACAGAGAACTCAGCCACATACTTACATTTATGGGGATTATTTGTCAAGTTCATGGGTTACAATGCAGAATCAGAAAGTGCTCAGAACACAGTTCTTTCAAACAAGACAATCTCTCCTCAGTTGTGCCAACAGGCAGGCCACTATCTGCCCAGGCAATGTTACAAAGCTCTTTTCAGGTTACTGATAAATGCTCACAGAGCATACCACTCCACCGTAAGCTTCAGCCTGAAAACACTCATTCTCTAGTTTCGTAGGTCAGCAAACTTACCTCCTTCAGTTAAATGCTCAGAGGCATCTCACTCTGCAAACAAACCTCCTGTCCAAAATCACTGAACATTTCTTACTCATTAAATGGGGGAATCCACTGATGCCTCATGCTCTGGCTCTTGGGTCTGCTGTAACTGCCCATCTGTCACTCATCCCATGTCACAGTTTCTTGTCCCTGAATTGTGGGGGTGAAATACTTAGGGTCTTCAGGGTCCATAGGATAAACTTCACTCCTGGCTCTTCTCTTTGATGGTAGTTAAGTTCCTCCATTTCTGCTTCTGAGATGGCTCATTTGAAACACAGCAGAGGTCCAAATCTTTGTAATTACAGTTAACTCTGTTAACCACTCATAATTGAAGCATATAATCCTTTCAGCATCTTCTCCAACATTCTCTTTGCCATCAAGACAAAGACTTTCTTTGGTGGGAGTTACAAAGAGTATGCATAGAAGAGCCATATGTAGTAATTCACTGCAATAGAGTTGTTCATAGTTAATTTCCCATAGAAAACATCCAGTAGGTTTTGTATGCCAAATTTACTTGAAGTAACAATGACTTCAATTACTTCTTAGAAGAGAAAACTCTGTTTAGTACCCAGAACAAGAGTTCTTCAAAGTCGGATGACAATCTAATATTGAACACTGGAGAAGGATATCATGTTTGGTAAGGTGGAAGGTCAGAGAAAAAGAGGAAGACATCCAGTGAGATGGATTGGCAAAGTGGCAGCATCAATGGGGTAAAGGGTGGCAACAATTGTGAGGTTGGCCCAAGACTGGGCAGTGTTTCGTTCTGTTGTGCATAGAATCACTATGAGTCAATACTAACACAATGGCACCTAACAACAACAACATCACCTTAGAAATTTTCCTCATGTCTTTTCCAGGCATTATCCTTGCCCTCTACAACTCCAATCCTGATGTGTAAATTAAATACTGCAGATGCTTATGTTTGGCTTCAGCCCATATCAGCATGTTTCTGATATTCATAAGTGGTATTGCATGTATTGTTGGTTATTTCTGTATAAATCTGAGTAATATGTTATCATTAGAATGTACAATAGTTTCTTTATTGTCCTGTCAAGGGATATCTGGATTGTTCACATTTTGGAGTTCTGGTAGCATAGTGGTTACGAATTGGGCTGCGAACCTCAGGGTCAGCAGTTCGAAACTACCAGTTGTTCCACGGGAGAAAGATGAGGCTTTCTGCTCCCATAAAGATTTACAGCCTTGGAAACCCTGTACAGGGTCGCTATGAGTCAAACCGACTCCACGGCACATAACAACAACAACAACATGTATAAAGGCTACAATGAGCATGTTTGAAAATAATCTTTATGTAGATATATGCTTTCATTTCTCTTGGGCAAATTCCTTGGCATACAATCCTTGCATTACATGTATAAAAAACTGCCTGTTCTGTCAGTTTATAATTATAGATGTTGTTGTTGTTGTTGTTAAGTGCCATCAAGTGAATTCTGACCCATAACGACCTTGTCTATGGTTTTCAAAGAGTAGGTTGTGAGTTTGAACTTCAGACCTTGTGATTAACACGACAGTGCCACACCAGGAAACCAGAGGCATTTTATTGTGTGTGAAATAGGAGTCCTGGTAGCAGAGTGGGTTGCACATTGGGTTACAAACTGCAAGGTTAGCAGTTTGAATCCAACTGCTCCTCTGGAAAAAGATGAGACTTTCTGGTCCTGTAAAGATTTATAGTCTCAAAATCCCTAGACAGGGTCACTCTAATGCAGAACAGACTCAACAGCACACAGAAGCAGCGCAACAACAGTGGTGTGTGTAAAAGGAGTCCTGGTGGTAAAATGCTCTGGCTACTAATGAAAGATACATGGTTCGAATCTATCCAGCAGTTCTGTAGCACTGCATGAAAAAGGTCTAGCCATCTATTCCTATAAAGACGACAGTCTAGAAATCGCTGTAGGGTATTCTACTCTGTCATAAGGTATCTCTCTGAGTCAAAAAGTACTTGAGCGTTCCTAATAACAAATATCTATGAATTGATATCCCTATAGTATTTCCTCCACGAATAGTACTAACACTGTTTATATGTGTATTGGCTTTTCATATTTATTCTTTTATGAATTATCCACTCAAGACATATATATCATTATAAGTTGTATCTGAGTCATTAATTTGTAAGAGCTCTTTAAAGATTTCGTGTTTTTTCTGATAAATGTATTTTGAATATTTTCTCCAAGCCTGGGTCATGCCTTATTTTCTATGCCCCATTTTCTCTCTCTTCTCTTTTTGTACTCAAAATGCCTATATGTTCAATCATTCAATAATGTCCCACAAGTCATTGAAACGCTGTACATTTATAATATATATTTTTTTCTGTGGCTTCAATTAGATTAATTTCTATTAACCTGTCTTCAATTCACGGATATATCTTCTTCTACACCCAACCTGTCATTAAACTCATTCAGTGATTTTCTTTTCTTTTTGATCCTGTGTTCTAGCATTTCCATTTGGTTTCAAAGGTTCTGTTTTTCTCCTTCCATAGCCCACATGCTCACCAATTATATACTAAACTTCAAATTTACAACATTTTAAAGTCCTTGTCTACTAATACCAATATCTGGGTCACCTGTGGGCCTTCGTCTATTTGTATTCTAATTCTTTTCATTGTGATTCATCATCTTTCCTGTTCATCGTGTCTTATATTCTGAAAATATTTATGGTAGACATGGTTTAGGAAGAACCTGTACACAGATCAGAGGCAGCCATTCAAATCAAACAAGGGGACATGGAATAGTTTAAAAACAGGCAAAGGGTGTGCCAGGGTTGTATCCTTTCACCATACTTATTCTGTCTGTACGCTAAAGAAATAATTTGAGAAGCTGAGTTATATGAAGAAGTATGTGACATCAGGATTGGAGGAAGTCTCATTAATGACTTGTGATATGCAGATAAAACAACTGTGCTTGCTGGAAACAAAGGGAACATAAAACACTTATGAAGATCAAAGACTACTGCCTTTAGTATGAATTGTACTTCAATATAAAAAACAAACAAAATTTCTCACATCTGGACCAATAAATGGAGAAAATATTGAAGTTATTAAATACTTAAATTTGCTTGGATCCACAATCAACACTTACAGAAGCAGTAGTCAAGAAGTCAAAGGACCTATTGCATTACCCAAATCTACTGCAAAATACTTTTTTAGTATTAAAGAGCAAAGGTGTTACTTTAAGGACTAAGGTGTCCCTGACCCAAGCCATAGTATTTGCAATTGCCTAACATGCATGCATGTGACAATTGGATATGGAAAACCATAGAAAAATCGATGCATTTTAATTGTGTTGTTGGTAAAGAATATTGCCAGAAAACAAACAAATCAGTTTTGAAAGTACAGCCAGAAAACTCCTTATGAACAAGAATAGTGTGACTTCATCTCTAGTTCTGTGGACATGTTCTCCATAGGAATGAATTCCTAGAGAAGCACATAGTGCTTGGAAAAGTGGAGGCTCTGCAAAAATGAGGGAGACCCACAACAAGATGGACTGCCACAGTGGCTGCACCCATGGGCTCATACATAACAACAATTGTGAGAAGGCAGCAGGATTGGGCAGTGGTTCATTTTGGTGTGCATAGGGTTGACATATTGGAACTCACTCCATGACACCTAACAACAACATACATGTTAATTCTACAACCAAAGGTCTGACATTGGAGCCCCTACATGAGTTTCAGGGGGTGCCTTAACCCCAGAAATTCTATGGGAACATTTTTCATGCATATGAATTAACACAAGAACCACCATGGATTCCAGGTCATTTTTAATAACCCATAAAAGTGCAACAGGATAAGCAGTAGGTAACTGTTCTGATAACTTGCTTCCCTCTATAAAAGTTCCTACTTCTCCAGTGAACTGTTATAAAATATTCACTCAAAGAAAAGAGGCAGAGGTACAGATCTCCTTGTGAGCTAATAAAAGATGACCAGGGAGTCCCATGCCTCTGTGTCTTCACAATCTGCCTCTTGGTGAGGAGGGAGAACAGATATCAATAATTAGTAGAGAGAGTTTTCTTAGGTTAAATCATATTTGAAACATAGCACTGGTTTCCATTTATATAACAACAAAATGATAGATATTCCCAGTTTTTATTTTGACACACAGTGTCTATTTAAATTATGAAACTGTCATCACCAAATGAATAATAATTGATATTAAAATGCTGCATCACAGAAATAGCAGAGAAAAAATATAAAATCTGTAGTATTTTCATTTTTATCATAGCAGATTAGGGCCTCTTATTCTGACTCTGTGACATTTTAATAACATTTCATGGACGCTGATTCCACCTTGCTTCCTAGCTCTGCCACAATTACTCACTCTCCCTCTTTCTACACTTTTGCCCTCTGGGACCAAAAAATATATATATATATATTTTGACTTTTTTCAATTAGAAAAGGGTAAGTTTGCAAACAGAAAGAGATATAAGATACCTTAAGCATACAGCTCAAGGACCCAAAAGAGAATGTGTTTTTGCAAAGTCAGAACAAGGTGGGAAATCATCACAGGAGGAGAGGTCAGCAGTATCCTTGACCATGACCTCCAAATGACATCCAAATGCTGGCCTCCTAATTAGACCGATTAGCTCCCAGCCTTGTGACAAGGGGATGCACATCTGCAGTTCTTAAACCGTTAAGTACCTCAAAGTATCAAGTGACTTGAAAATGAAAGATTCTGAAAATTAATGTTAATTGATTCCACCTGGACTGCCTGTCTATTTAAATATCTACAGGCTGCCCTCTCTCCTGAGAGGAGAGGAGCATTTTGTATATTTGGTAGGGAGCAAAATGACCTGAATTAACTAGGAGAAAAAGTTCTTGATTTTAACATAAAAAAATAATATTAAGAAGCACCTGTGGACATTTTGTCTAAAGTTCTGGCTCCTTGAATAGCATGGTCATCCATCAAGATAGTTTCTCTATGTGCAATCAAGTAACCATTTCTGAAAGGAATCCAGAAACTTCAGCCACCATGTGACTATTCTTATGTGCCACTACATTGGTTTTTATTCATGGCAACCCTGTGTACAACAGAACAAAATATTGCCCGATCCTGTACCATCCTCAAAATTATTATGTTTGAGCCCATTGTTGCTGCCACATTGTTAATACAGTTCACTGGGATCTTCTTCTTTTTCAATAACCCTCCATGTTTCCAATCATATCCTTGTCTAGGAACTGGTCCCTCCTGACAGCATGTGCAAAGTATGAGCGACAAAGTCTCACCATCTTTGCTTCTAAAGAAAGTTCTGGCTGTAATTTTTCCATGAACTTTTCAAACCCCCTTCCATGTGATTATATATATATAAAATCTTATATTCTGAGTAATGTATTATATATATACATATATATATATGTATATATATAATATATTATATATATACATATATGTATATATATAATACATTACTCAGAATATAAGATTTTTAAATAACAGTTCAGGACATGTTTTACAGTTTATGCTAACCACATCATAGTTTCATAGTTTCTCCCTTACATGACTACAGACATATGTAACAAGTTCTACTATCTCTGTTGTAATTCTCACGTTGTTTTAAGATCAGCTTTGCCACCAGCAATATACTTCTCATGAGTAAAATTAATTTTGTGAATTTGGCAAATGCATCCCTCTTGGATAATTAGAAAACTTGAAGAGTTCAACCTAGGTGAATAGTGTTTTCATAGATATTCAAGAGAAAATTAATGTGGAAACAAGTTCCCACACTTACAACATTTAAAAAAGGTAAACATTAAAAAAAAAAAACAAAAAAAAAACCTTAGGTTGAAAGGCACTCAAAATACAATTAAAGAAATGCTGCCTCTTCAAAGTAGAGTTTGCCTTAATGAAATAGATGGAGTAAACCTTTTAGGACTTGAATTTGCCAGTGTCACATGATGTAAAATGAGAAATTGATGCAAACATCCATTTCTAATCAGCACATGGAATGTATAAGGTAAGAATCTGGGAACACTGGAAGTTGAAAAGGATGCTTGAAAATCACTATCATAGGCATTCACCCATTTCAACTAACAGTGAGCCTATATGGCAGAGTAGAACTGCCCCCATGGTGTTTTCAGGAAGCAGACTGTAACATCCTACTACAAAGTGACTGGTAGGTTCAAACTGTTGACCTTTTTTTAAGCATGAATATGCTTAACCTCTCTATCAATAGATCATTAGTAATCTGAAGAGTATTTTTATTGTCCATTTTGAATCAGAAAGCATATATATGGTCTACAAGACAGGAATGACAGACAGTAGAGGAATGGTATCACATTAATTGTCAAAAAGAACATTTCAAGAACTGTCCTGAAAATATTGCTGTTAGAGATGGGGACATGAAGAGAGGGAGCAGCTGAGGACTCTAGATTCATAGAAAGAGATGGACTGAGAACTAGCTGCCAGGAGGCAGACTTGCAGAATGTGCCCTTTGGTGGTGTAAATTATAGATAGATAGATAGATAGATAGATAGATAGATAGATAGATAGATAGATATAAAGAGCTAAAATGAATAGAGAGAAATACTGTTAACTGATGGCACATGGAGGTGATTATAATCATTGTAATGAAACAAAGTATATGATTTGTTGAATGTAAAACTGATGATCTGTCCTGTGAACATTCAATTCACAATAAAAACTTTAAAAATGAAAAAAATCAAATGACATATTGCATTGGGCAAATCTGTAAAAAAAATATATATATACATATAAAAATTAAATGAGCATATCCAATTTTTATCATAGCATATTTACTTAGATTCTAGTCACATGTTATTGTTAAGAGCAATTGGGTCAGGTCTGACCCATGGTGACCCTATATAGGGTTTTCAGGGAGTGGCTGGTGAGCTTGAATTGCCAGCCTGGCCATTCAAACCTACCTTGCAATCCAGCGCATTAACCCACAGCACCACACATGGTGGATATTCAATAGATATGCTTAATGATGGCCTCGGACTTCTGGTATGGTGCTGTTGTATTAGCACTGGAGTCCAAACCACAGGGTCAGTAGTTCAGGCCCACAAGCTGTTACTTGGAACAGTTACGTGGAGTTTCTATGGGTTGGAGCCAACTCGTTAGCACTTAACAACAACAACAATGATGACCTTCAATATTTAAAAAATAATTTTGAATGCTACCAATATTATATCAGCACTAATGTTATATCATTTATATTGTTTGGAATATGCTTTAAAATAATTGAGTGAGACAAAAGGGGTTCTAGAATTTGCCCAGTGAAACAGGCCTCCTGCAGAGCCTTTGCAGATAGAATCCTGAGCCCCATCCAGAACCTTCTGAGGTGGAACATCCCTACTAGAATGAACAAACAGACCAGCCTGGAACAGCTATAGCAACAGAAGATACATCTTCAAAGAAAATCATCAGGAAAAACCCAAAACAAAAAATGGTAATATGACTGGATGCTACAAGAATAAGCAAGTTGTTTGCTGGGAAACCATCAAGACAGGCAATCAAGTTCCTTCAGGAAATACCCCCCTCTAAGACTGAAACTCAAAGGGAATACATGAGCAGGCATGTAAGCTTGCTGGTGCCCACATTGTTCAACTACTGAGTGGAAGAGGGGGTACAGTAGCAGTGAAGAAATGGGCTGAGCTCAACCACAGTCCATTGACTCCCATTGACCTGGAGATGAGAGCAAGAAGATGAAGGGCTGGTTGGTCCAAAGTGTGGTGAGACCTGAGGACACTTGAGTCCATGGACAAAGACATAGCCACAGAGGTCTAGAGCTAAGAGTGACACATCCAGCTGATACGAAGTGAGAGGGGTTGCACAAGAACTCCCAACATTGCAGATAGTGCACATTTGATCTAGCCTTGTTGGCTTGATAATTAGAACTCGACTTGAGGAATATTATATAAAAAAAAAAGAAAAAAACAATTTTGATAAAGGAAAAGAGGATAAGTTGCTACAATTTGATTAACTTGACCTCGTAGTGGTTACGAATCGGGCTGCGAACCTTAAGGTCAGTGGTTCGAAACTACCAGCCGCTCCGCGGGAGAAAGATGAGGCTTTCTACTCCCGTAAAGATTTACACCCTTGGAAACCCTGTACAGGGTCGCTATGGGTCGGACCCGACTCGATGGCACTTAACAACAACAACAACAACAACATATTCATGGAAGTAGTAACTCTAAATACCAACAGAGAGGGAAGGAGTCTTCACATCAAGTATCAGTGCTATCCCCTCTGTACACAAGGGTAGATAGGAAGGGGCAACTTAGACACTGGCTACCTAAAATGAGGGGGCAATAAAACATAAAGTGATTGGCTTAACAGGTTTCAAGAGGGAGTTTAGTTTAATAGTGTGTGGGGAAAGAAAGAGTCCCCACTGAATAATTTTCATCTTGTCTAGATGGGTCTGGTTAAAAGAGATGGGGATAAGATTCGTATGATTCAGTAATGAGTAATTGTTATCAAGACTAATTGTGACTGTCACAATTGTAAAGGTGGAAGTTTTGTAACAAAACTGGGGGAGTGGTTAATCTTACAGTCCAGAAACAAAGGACCCTAGGATCATTAAGGAGATGATCACTAGCAGAATGTGAGAGCTTATCTAGAGAAGCAGTAATAACAGAGATGGAGGCAGAGATGGGGACACGGAGAGAGGGAGCAGCTAGAGGCTGTAGATTCATGGGAAGTGAGTGACTAAGAGATGGCAGCCAGGAGGCAGACTTGCAGAATGTGCCCTTTGGTGGTGTCAATTATTATATATGCCTGAGTGTTTAAAAAAAAAAAAGAGGTAAAGTGAATAGAGAGAAACAATGATAATGGATGGTACATAGAGGGGATTATAATCATTGTAATGAAAAAAGCTGTATGATTGATTGATTGTAAAACTGATGATCTGCCCTGTAAACTGTTATACAATCCATAATAAAAACCTTAAAAATAAAAAAATAAAAACTTTAGTGAGAAAAAATGGATGGAAGAGATCATATAAGATTGGCAAAAGTATTGATAATTACTAAAGCTGTGTAATGATCCAAACACAACTCATTGCCATTGAGTTAGTTCCATCTTATAGCAACCCTATATAGGGCTCTTTCTGGAAAGGAGGCCTGTTGGTTAAGAGTGGTTGCAAGGCAAAAGGTTGATGGTCCAAACACGCCTGCTCTGCAGTAGAAAGGCCTGATGATTTTCTCCCTTACTCTGTATAGGGTCTCTGAGACTGCAAATCTTTTCGAATGCAGAAAGCCTCATACTCCTCTCTTAGAGAGGCTGGTGGGCTTGAACACTGACCTTGTGGTTTGCAGTCCAGTGTTTATCCTACATAACCTGAGAAAGCCTGTGGGAAAGTTCTGCTCTGTCCTACAGAGTACCTGTGAGTCAAAATCAACTTGATGGTACATAATACCAACAATCTTTATTAGAACAGATTACCAGGTTGTTGTGTTTTTTCCTGCTGATGGGTTTGAACTGCTGATCTTTTGGTTAACAGCCAAGTGCTTAACCATAGCCACATCAGGGATCCTTTAACAAAAATAAAAAATATGTATTTGAATCACTTATTAATTCTCACTTTGTAGGAAAAAAAGTATTTCCTCTGATAGTTTTTGATTCTTTTAATTTTAATTATAGTAAAATTATTTTTATTTTTCTATGTTCTCTTCAATAAATTACTTTGATCATCTTCCAGCTATTACTTAAACAGGATTTCTAAGGAGTTTATGTAGTAGAGGGTGTCTGGAGTCTGGATCTGGCTGAGTCATCAGTGCTGGAGGTGGTGTGCAGTGTTCAGTCACTGTCATGGTGGTTTCCTTGCTGATTAGGTTCTGCTTGACCTTATTATGAGACCACAGGGCAAGAAACCATGCAGGATCTGGTCAACAGTGTGGAAGAAACTAAGGCCCTCTATCCAATAGAGTACAGTGAAATGAATCCTGACAACTATCGCTTGAATCAGCTCGCAAGTAGCTCCTCAACCAATCTAGCCTGATGATAACTGCAGCTGTTGCCAACAGTCATCTTCAAGCTAGACTTAATGACAGCCCAGTTAAAAGACCTAGAATTACAGGATCCAGCTAAATCTTGTCCTGATACTTGACTTTTAGAAACTGTGAGGTAATAAATGCTGTGGTTTGAAGCCACCACATTTTGGGATAATTTGTTATATAGCAATAGATTACTACTATAACCCATTATACTGAAATAGGTGCCCTTTCTGTTTTAATCAACCTAAATTGAAATAACCCAAATTGATTTTTGTTGTTGGAAACTAAACTGGGAATGGCACAAATGCTAATTAATTTTCTCATATTTCAGTTATATATATATATATATATATGTGTGTGTGTGTGTGTGTGTGTGTGTGTGATTACTCAGTCAACTAAAAAAAAAGAATATTGCTGTCAGTGATAGGATGATATTCATTTGCCTACAAGGAAGACCAAATAATGCAACTATTATTCAAATTTACACAACAGCTGTCAGTGCCACAGATGAAAATATTGAAAAATGTTATCAATTTCTGCAGTCTGAAATCGTTCAACATGTAATGAAGACAAATTGATAATTTCTAGTGATTGGAATGTGAAAGTTGGAAACAAGTAAGAAGAACCAATAGCTAGAAAATTTGGCCACATTGATAAAAATAGAAGATTATGTGATAGAATTTTACAAAACCAATAGCCTGTTCATTGGAAGTAAGCTGTTTTTTTAACAACATAAAGGTGGGCTGTCCATGTGAACAATGCCATATCAAATAAGCAGGAGTCAAATTGACTACATCTGCCTAAAAAAGATGACGGAGAAGCGTTATGTCATTATTCAGTACAGTGCCAGGGGACAACTATGGAGCAGATCACCAATTGTTCATATGCAAGATCAAGTAGAAAGCTGAAGACAACACTTTAAAATCCACAAAAGACAAAATACAACCTTGTATGTATTCCACCTAAATTTAGAAACTGTCTCAAGAGATAGAGTTGACAGATGACTGAAGATCAAACAAGTTGTGGTATGTCATTAAGGACATCATACATGAAGAAAGGAAAAGATAATTAAAAAGACAAAAAGGATAGTACCCCCTTGACCTGGTTTCAGTGGCTGGATGATCAGACTAGAAGAAGAAAGAAGAGGAAAAAAAGAGTAATCTGATAACAATTTGATGAACTTGACTATACTTATGGATGTGGTAGTTCAAAAGAGGAAACAAATCTTTGCAGCGAAGATCATTCCCACCCCCTCGGTACACAAGGTTAACAGAGATGGGCAACTTAGACATTGACTACCCAAAATGGGAGTGCTACAAAGGCAAGAAGTGACTGACTTACAAGATTTCAAGACGGACCCTAGTTCCAGAGGGTGCAGGGGAAGATAGAATCTCCACTGAGTGGTTTCCAATCTGTGTGGACGGGGTTGATGAAAGGAGATGGTGATAAGACTCTTGTGGTACAATAGTGAATAATTGCTATCAGGACTGACTGTGAGGGTTGGCAAAGTAAAGGTAGATGCTTTGTAACAAAAGGAGGGATGTGGTTGCCTTTGCAGTCCAGGAGCAGAGGTACCTGGGACTTATGAAGGGAGAGGAGCGGAGAGTGGGACCTTACCCAGAGAAGCAGTGATGCCAGAGATGGAGGCAGAGACGATGACATGGAGAGATGGAGCAGCTGGTGACTCTGGAGTCAAGGAGGGAGAGGGGCTGTGTGCTGGCAGCCAGGGGGCAGGCTTACAGGGTGTACCCTTTGGTTGTTTGATAATGCATGGAGGGGATTATAGTCATTGCAATGAAACAAAATTCGATATTTATGAATGTAAAGCTAATGTTCTTACACGTAAACTATTACATAATTCACAATAACAACAACAACAACAACAACAACAAAAAAGACAGGAAGGAAAGACAAGACAAAAATGAATGTCAAAAGAGACTCTGAAACTTGCTTTTAAATGTAGAGTAGTAGCTAAAGTAAATGGAAAAAATGATTAAGTAAAAGAGCTAAACAGAAAAAGTCAAAAAGCAGTTTGAAAAGACAAACTATTATTATGATATCTGCAAAGACCTGGAGCTAGAAAGCAAAAATAAAAGAACTAGCTAAGTATTTTCCAAGCTGAAAGAACGGAAGAAAAAAATCACCTCTCAAGTGAAAATACTCAAGAATTCTATGAGCAAAATATAGAAAGATACAGGAAGCAATAAAAGATGTGAACGCGTGTTAATTTTCTTTAAAGTTACCTGTTATTTTTTTAATTATTTCCCCCCTTAAAGCAGTCTGTTTTATCTTGAGATCTATTTGACTTCTTCACCATTTGGAAGTTCTGTATCTATACAAAGCCCTCTTTAATCTTAGTTGACTTCAGTATAAATTGATATCTCTGGTTCCTTGTATTTGGTCTTGTTGATTTGTTTTTCTTTACAAATCTCCATATCTGGATTGTGGTCTGAGTGTTGTTATCATGTATATTCATCTCATAGGTTACTATCTATTGTTGTTGACTCTCAATCCAAAGAACATCCTTCAGAATTCATTTGTAAAGTTGGTCTTATTATTGCAAACTTCTTTAATTTCTGTTTACCTGGAAGTGCCCTAATTTTACCATTATATTTGAGACAGCTTTGCTACGTACCTGATTCTTGATTGGCAATTTTTTTCTTTCATAGCTTTGTATATGCCATCCCATTGCCTTCTCACCTACATAGGTTCTGCTGAGAAATTAGAGCTGATTATATGTTGATGTGTTCTTAGATTCTCACCAACTGTCTCCTGTGGGTATAGTTAGTGAATGGAAGTATATGTCCTCTTCTGCATTCAATGTTTTTGCACCACAGTTTAGGATGAGTTTGGCTGGTGTTGGTTGCAGTCTATTATTGATCAGGTGCTATAGCAACTTCTATTAGCTGTTGCCTAGAGGGTGGAGTCGTAGAGAGTGTGGTTGTGGCTGGGCTCTACAGACATGGCTGCTCTCCCTCCCCACCATCACACACACACCACAAAATAAAACAGAATAAACAAGAAAGCAACAAACAATGAAAAGAGAAAATAATAAGGAAGAAAAAAATTATTGAAAACAAAAAGGGAACAGAAAATAAGAATACAATAACCAAAAGAAAGAAAAGAAGGACAGGAAAAATGCAGTTTTCCAGTCTCTTGAGTGACACTTCTCTGTCAGGCCACCTTCTGTTGCTAAAGCTACTCACAAAAGTTCAAGATGGTTGTGTCATATCTGGCTGGCTGTTCACAAGTTAGGCTCCCTCTGTCTCCAATTGTGCTCAGCTTCTGTACACAAGGGCTCAATTTACTTTTCTAATATTTCTTCAATAGCTCATGTTTTCAGGATTTTCATCTGTATGGACTATGCACTATTCAGATAACACATGCACAAGCCTGAACTTTGGCTGCTTCTCCTTTGGGGGAGTTCTCAGATCCAGCAATAACCTTCAGTCCAGATGTGCCCAGCTTTCTCTTTGGGTTGAGAATTCCACCACTGCCATTTTCCCTCATGTTTAATATTACAGTACTAGACCCTATTATAGCTTTTTTAGTTTGACATAGCACAGGGACCCAAGGTCTCAAGGATGCATTTATTTACAGGCTCTTGATGGTCACGAGATCCCATAAAGCTTCTATGAGATTGGTACCTTATGTGGTGAAACTCAAGCAATGACACACACTGACCAATCCCCTAGGTGAACTACAAGACATTCAATCCTATTGACCTGACCAATAATTTTGGAAGAATTATAAATGTAGGGCCAGAAAAACCATATAAGAGAAACTCATTGCACTCCAGAACATATGAGGGGTTTCAAAAAGTTTAAAGAAAAATTGAATTAAAAGATATTGGAACTTTTGTATAAGCTTTATGAAGCCCCACCCTGGTATGGATTAATGTGCTGGGCAGCAAAGTCAGTTTGAACTGAAAGGCCAGCAGTTTAAGCTCACCAGTTGCTCCTCAGAAACCCTATACATGGTCACTATGGGTCAGAACCAATCTGATGGCACTTAACAAAAACAACAATTGTACATTTTAAAAATGACTATACAAGAAAAAATATATGGACTTCTGGTGGAATGCTGTACAATCATCACTGGACTATGAACCACAAGGTTGACTGTTCAAGCCCACAAGCTACTCCTTGGAAACATTATAAAGGGTCACTATGTGTCAGATCTGACTCGACAGCACTTTACAACAACAACAGCATACATGAACAAAAGGGCCTAAAGAAATCACATGTGATCCCTGGTGCTACAGTAGTTAAAGCTCTCAGGTGCTAACCATAAACTGGTTGGTTTGAATCTACTAGCCATTCCATGACAGAAAGATGCTGCAATCTGTTTCTGTAAAGATTTACAGTGTTTAAATCCTTGGGCACTTCTAATCTATCTTACATGGTTGCTATAGGTTATAGTCAACTTGACAGCAGTTGGTTTAGTTTGGAGAAACTAAGATGAAAATTCATTTGTAAAAGAGATTTCTTAGAGTGAAATAAGGAGAAACATGTTAGGGGGATTTCCAGCAAGATGATAAACTATGTACACAAGCTACCTTCCAAAACATAGATCAAAGAAATAGATATGGATAATTATCTTGGAATCCTGAGCTTCAAAGGCAAGGATAAAGAAGTGGATCAGATACAAGCTAGAAGAAACTAAATAAACACAGTGAACAAGGAGACAACTGGAATGGTGAACTGTCAACTGGCCTGAAACAATATGGCCATTTTGAATGCTTACAAGCAGCTTTTCAATCAGGCCAACAATCTGATATTCATTTCTGTTTACCCATGACCATATCAACACCTACACTAGTATCCGGTGACCAGAATGGTACAATGTCCCCCTTATTCTCCACACCCTATTGTGGACCAGAAGTGTGGATAGCCCCAATCTACTGACCAGTGACAAGTGACACCCCATTTCCTAATATGCAGTTCCTGCATTGTCTGAAGTAACCTGGAGGATTAGTGGGTGGTTGTGTCATATGATCATTAACAGAGGGCAGTCAACACCAATCCAGCCTACCCTTAACTAGTCTATATGAATGGCAAACAGAACTACCCACACACCCATTCTCTATCATACTACCAGGAGACAGTCAGTGAGTGATTAAATTTAGCCAAAGAAGTAAGCTGAGTAGCATACCCAGTCTTACCACTCACATATATCAAAAACAAATGAAGCAAAAATACAAAATAGCCTGAGCAAAACACATCAACATACAAACACAAATTAAATACATATACAACAACACAAATCTCAGAAATAATGAACAACTGAATTCACATAAAGAAATAACAGAATACAGTAAAGAACTGTACTTCAGCAAATTTGAAAATCTAGAAGAAATGGACAATTTCTCAAAACACAGTATCTAACTAAACTAACATAAACTGAAGCAGAAAAATTGCACAGAACTCTAACAAAATTAAAAAAAAAATTAAAAAAACTGACCATGCTATAAAAATAACAACTCCCAACAAAAAAGTTTGGATCCAAACTACTTCATCCATTAATTCTACCAAGCATTCAGAGAAAATTAACATTGATTTTATTCAAGCTATTCCAGAATATAGCAAAAAATGAATATTTCCAAATTCATTTCATGAAGCAAACTTAACTATTATAAGACTCGATGGCACTTAACAACAACAACAAAAAAAAAAAAAGAATATTTTGGAAAATATTTCTCATGAACATAGACTCAAAAATTCTCAGCACAATCTTAACAGAATCTAGCAACATATAAAAACAACAATACATCATGGATGATTAAACATTACATTGGCAGTCATTATAATCCACCAAATAAATAACAAAGAAAAAGAATCATGAGATCATATCATTTGATGTAGATAAGACGTTACACAAAATCCAAACACTCAACAAAATTGGAATAAAATGGAAATTTTTCAATATAACCAAAGGCACATGTATTAAAACATCGGTTTATATTATTCTAAATGGAGAAAGATGAAAATGCATTCTCCTTGTGAATGGGAACCAGACAATGATAACCTTTTTCACAATTCTATTCAATATTGTATTAAAGCTAAAAGCACAAGGCAAGAAAGGGTAATAAAAGGCATCCAGATTGGCAAATAAAATTCTAAACTATCCCTACTGTAGATTATATGATGTGGCAGTATAGGGTCAGCACTAGACTGCCAACAACAAGGTCAGCAGTTCATACCCACAAGAAAACCCTATACAGGGTCACTGTGACTCAGAACTGACTTAACAGAATTTCACAATAGTACATATACAATCCCAAAAACATAGCATGAAAATAATTGAAAGATTCAACAAAGTGGCAGAATACAATACCAACATAGAAAAAATATTGGATTCCTTTACACTACAAGCAGAACTCTGAAATGGAAATCAGGGATACAGTGGCATTTACAACAGCTGCCCAAAAGATGAAATAATAGGAATAAATTTAACCAGAGATATAAAAGATTCATACAAAGAAACTATAAACCATTTCTACAAGAAACCAAAAGACATCTACATAAATGGGAAAATATACTATGCTCATGGATAGTATGAATTAATGTTGTGAAGCTATCAATTCTACCCGAAGCAATCTATAAATACAATGCAATCCTGATCCAGATTCCAATATCAATCTTTAAAAAAGATAAAAAGTTAAATAAATCACCAACTTTATGTGAAATGTAAGCAAAGCACTGCTTTTAAAAAAAAGGAAAGTAGAGGACCTCATATTTCCCCGTCTCAAAACCTACTACTCAACCATGGTAGTTAAAACAGCCTGGTGCAGGTACACATAGACCAGAGGAACAGAATTGAGAATCCAGAAGTAAATA
Source organism: Chrysochloris asiatica (assembly GCF_000296735.1). NCBI lineage: Eukaryota > Metazoa > Chordata > Mammalia > Afrosoricida > Chrysochloridae > Chrysochloris > Chrysochloris asiatica. The sequence goes on along the minus strand of NW_006408562.1, from coordinate 1,121,086 downwards.
CATCCACCTGTAGACATCTGATATTTTACAAAGGTATAAAATTCATTAAATGGGGTTGCTGGTGTTGTTGTTAAGTGTCATTGAGTCAATTCAGACCAATAATAACCCTGCACAGGGTTTCCAGTAGAGATAGTTTATTTAACAAATGATTCTGGGAAAACTGGATATCCATTTCTAAAGAGAAAGATAGAAAATCAGACCCATGCATATTTTGCAAGTGTGATGACTCCAAAAGATAAGCACTGGAAACCTTATACAGAGTACTATTAGTCTGAACTAACTAGATAGGCACTTAACAACACAACAATACATATCTCAAATCATATACAAAATTAAACTCAAGATGGACCAAAAATCTAAATATAAAGCCTAAAAATGTAAGATTCATCAAAGAAAAAATAGGGACAACAACAAATAACCCAATGGCCATCAATTTTATTCTGGGTCATAGGGGCTCTGTAGCACTAAAAAATGGCATGTTGCTGTTATTGTTATGTACCATGGAGTCGGTTCTGACTTATTGCGACCCTGTACAGGGTTTCTGAGGCTGTAAACCTTTATGGGAGCAGAAAGCCTCCACTTTCTCCCACAGAACAGCTGGTAGTTTCAAACTGCTGACAGTGAGATTAGCAGCCCAATTAGCATAGTGGTTAGGAATCGGGCTGCGAACCACAAGGTCAACTGTTTGAAACTACCAGCTGCTCCGCAGGAGAAAGATGAGGCGTTCTGCTCCGATAAAGATTTACAGCCTCGGAAACCCTGTTCAGGGTCGCTATGGGTCAGAACCGACTTGACAGCACTTAACAACAACAACAACAACACTACCAGAGCTCCTTAATACATGGCATAAACACACTATAAATAGAACTAATACACACACAACAGGAGACACACTAGATGACTGGGTCTTTCTAAAAACTATACACCTATGAGCATTAAAAAAATTTCATCAAATTTTAAAAAAGAGAATCCATAGACTGGAATTTGATGTTGTTGTTATTGTTTTTGTCAATGCCATAGTGTACAAGGAACTAATCTCTAAAATATGCATAAAACTTCAACACCTTGACAACAAAAAGACCAACAATCCAATTTAAAAATGAACAGATGAACAAACTATGGTACGTACACACACAATAGAAAATTATGCAATATTAAATAATAGTGGTGAATTTGTGAAACACCTCATAATGGATGAACCTGGAGAACATTATGCTGAGTGAAATACATCAACCACCAGAAGTTCAGAAGAACTAAATGGTATCCTGCTCCCAACCACTCTGAAAGAGATGACAATAAGAGGGTCCTGGAGAAGGTGGGAGACAAATGTGAAAACAAAACTCCCAATACTAAAAAAGACCAGGCTGACTGGTCAGATAGAGACTGGTGGAACCCCTGAGACTATTACCCTTAGTCATCCTTCAGTCTTGTAACTGAGCTCATCCTATGAGTCAGCTTTCAGCCAAACAATGGTGGTGGTGGTGGTGGTGGTGGTAGGCTGTGGAGTCGGATCCATTCATTGCAACCCTGCATAGGGTTTTCGAGGCTATATATATATATTTATGGGAGCAGGAAGCCTCATCTTTCTCCCATGGAACCACTGGTAGTTTCTAACTGCTGACCTTGCGGTTAGCAGCCTGAATCGTAACAAGTACACTACCAGAGCTCCTTAGCCAAGCAACAGACAAATGTATAAGGGGAAAAATAACACTAGGGAGGCATGCACTGCAGAAAATAATCAACCATTTGAGAACACAGGAGCAGCATTCACCCAAGGACAAATTTAAAAAGGCATGAATGATTAGGATTAAGGACAAGAAATAGAAATTATAGGGTGGGACTGGAATAAGTGATGTTACATTGTGGGGATTGTATTTAAAGACATAAAACAAAATGTGTATGACTTATTAAATGAAAAACTGATTTGCTCTGTAAAACTTTACCCAATACACTATTAAAAGGTTATTATTAAAAAAAAAAAAAAAAGAGAGAGAGAGAGGGGAAATGTGACAAATTATTTAAATAACATTTTCAGCATGAAAAGAAAGACCTTTGGTATAAATGAAACTATGAAATATATTCATAAAGATAAATCAACTGCTCTGAAAATGATCACAATAATAGGAAAAAACAATGATCAACTAGAAACAAAGATGAAATTGTTGCTGGCTTTAAAAGCATAAGAGTACTAAGAGATATGTTATTGTATGCTCAGACACTGAGTTAGGAAAGTAAGAAATTATCCTAGAGCATAGCAGTAAATTCTAAATAGTTTAACGTATAAAAGCTAAACATTTATAAACATCTAGAATAAATAGGAAGAAAAACAGAGCTAGACAAGCCTTCAATTTTTAGTATGGAGATAAGAAGTACAGCTGAAAGATAAAAACAATAGTCAAAGAAATAATGGAGTCACTGGCCCGATGCAGCCTTCACTGATATTCCTTCTCATTGAGGGCAAAACCTGAAGTTCTGGCTTAACCCACAAGGCCATTCACATGTGACCAATGCTGCTTCCTTAGCTTCCTTGCCCACACTGACTCGCTAGGCCCAGCTGCCTGGCCTTTTTCATTGATGGAGCACACAGAGCACCCACCCATCTCAGGGATTCCACCCTGCTCCTCCTAGAATCTGCCATTACTCACTGGGTCACTTTCTTCATGTCTCCCCAAACTTTATTTGCATGAGCACATCACCTTACTTACTGGGGGCCCTCTATCCCTCCTGCTCCAATTTTCTGCAAAAAAAAAGTATCTCCAAAGAAAACATCTCACCTTAACTTCATTTTCTTATTTTCTGTCTCTCCTCATGAGGGCAGATAGTTTGTTGCTCTTATTTCTTGTAACACTGGTTCTCAACTGAGAATAAGTTTGTCCTTTGTCTCCAAAGGAAAATTTGAAATGTCTATAGACGTTCCTGAGTGTTATGACTTGGAGGGATAGAGGTGCCACTGGCAGAGGCCAGGATGCTGCAAACTATTTTGGATTGGATAGTTCTTTAATGTAGATGCTGAGCCACAACCAAGAACTATCCAATCAGCACCCACAACAAGGAAGTATTGCAATTCAATATATCATCCACACTGAGGTTAAGAAACTTTGCCCTATCTCCAGCACTTATGATGTAATAGACTCATGGAAACTACGGTTGATTTAATGGCTGAATAGACAGATGAATGGAAGGAGGAAGTTAAGGATGGAAAGGATTCATGAATAAAGCATGACTTGAAGATAAATGTATTGAGCTTAAGCCTGTCTCTGAAGATTCAAAAAAAGATGATTGATCAAATAAAGTGAGTCTCAGACACCCCCAGAACACTAACTTCCAAAAGAAAAGCTACATAGATGTCCAGAGATTTGTGAGGAAAACAGGGTGTTGCATATTTTATTCTCAGTTAAATGTTTGTCACATATGGTCAGGTAAGCATGGATAAATATGCTTAGTTCTAAAAAGAGCACTTAATCAAAGATGAACTCCAGTAAAATGAGAGATGAATCAAATCAGGTAAGGGTGAAGTAGTGGGTTCAGTAGATTTGATGAGAAAAAAAATCACTTAAGCACAGCTTTGCTATGTGTATGTGAATCCTAATATAAACGTAAAAATTAACTCTTGACAGAAAAGAGACAAAATATGTAACATAATATGTATATGAGATTATAGTAAGGAAACTGGGTGAAACAAATTAATCATTACATTCTTAGAAAAAAAACATACATGTGAAATTTTGGGACCTAGTTTTTAAATAATAAATTTTGAGATATAGCACAAAAAGTATGATCAACAAAAGACAAAATGGATAAACTAGATTTTATCACAATTAAAAAATTTTTGTGCAGTTAAGTGAAGAGAAAATCTATAATATGATAGAGAACATTGCATTGAATTATATTCCCAAATACTATGCCATAATCCTAACATCATTAATATCACACACGAGTAAATTTTTCTGAAGACAATTTTAAAAAATTGTTGCAACAGTACATGAGTGGAAAGCTGCCAGAGATTTAAATCAGATTCAGAAAACTTGGAACAAGGGATATCACTGCTGACATCGATTGTATCTTGGCTGAAATCTAGAGAGATGTTTACTTGAGATTGGTTGGTTATGCAAAAGTATTCAGCAGTGGAGACCATAATAAACTAAAGGTAATATTGTGCAGAATGGGAATTCTAGAACACTCAATTGTTCTCATATGGAATCCAAACATAGACTAAAAGGCAATCTTTCAAGTGATCTTAACAAGTGGATATGGTGTGGTTTAAAATTAGGAAAGGTGTGTGTCAGGGCCATATCTTTTCACCATACTTATTCAATCTGTTTGCCCAGCAAATAATGCAAGAAGCTGGACTATATGAAAAAGGGTGTGGCATCAAGATTGGAGCATGCTTCATTAACAATCTGCAACATGAAGATGACACAAATTTGTCTGTTGAAAGCAAAGAAGACTTGAAGCACTTATACTGATGAAGATCAAAGACTACAGCCTTCAGTATGGACTACAACTCAGTGTTAAAAACAAACAAACAAAAAACAATTCTCACAATTGAACCAATATGATAAATATCATGATAAACAGAGAAAATGCTGAAGTTGTCAAGGATTTCATTTTTAATTGGATCCACAATCAATGCTCATGGAATCAGCAAAGAAGACATCAAAAAACACATTGCATTAGGCAAATCTGCACAAGACCTCTTTAAAATGTTAAAGGGTTAAAGGCCTCTTCAAAGTGTTAAAAATGTCACTTTTAAGACTAGAACTTTCTTGAACCAAGTCATGATATTTTCAATCACCTCATATGAATATGAGAAATGCAAATAAAAACCATAATAAGGTATCACTTCATACTGACTAGGATATTATTTGAAAAATGGAAACTAATTATTGATGGAAAGAATGTGGAGAATTAAGAAACTTTAGTCATTGCTAGTTGAATGTCAAATGGTGCAGCTGAGGAAAACTCCCTGACAGTTCTTTAAATAACTAAACATAGAATTTCCAGATGGCGCAGCAACTCACCTACTAGGTAGAGACCTAAAGGACATGAATGCAGGGGCTATGTTCATTGCACTACTATTCATAATAATCAAAAGCAGGAAACAATCCAAGAGTCTGTGAATGGATAAATAATAAGGAGCTCTGGTAGCGTAGTGGTTACGAATCGGGCTGCGAACCTTAAGGTCAGCGGTTCGAAACTACCAGCCGCTCCGCGGGAGAAAGATGAGGCTTTCTACTCCCGTAAGGATTTACACCCTCGGAAACCCTGTACAGGGTCGCTATGGGTCGGAACCGACTCGACGGCACTTAACAACAACAACAACAACAATATCCATGTAGTGGATTTTATTTAGCCATTAAAGGCAATAAACCTCTGATATATGCTACAACCTTGATGAAGCTAGACAGCACTAAACTGAGTGAAATGTCAGACACAAAGGAACAAATATTATATATTCACATGTGTATGAAATATATACAATAGGCAAATATATAGAAAGAAAAGTGTACTGGTAGTTACCAGAAGCTTAAGGGACAGAGGAAAGAGAGTTATTACTTAAGCGGTACTGAGTTTCTGTTTGGGGTGATAAAAAATACTTGGAAATTGATGGTGATGAAGGCTGAAAAATGTGGTGAATATAATTAATGTCACTGAATTGTACACTTAAAAATTATAAATGCCTTATTATATTTTACATTAAAAAAAAATTCTGAAAAAAATACCAATCCATCAGTGTTTAACAGATCTCAAAGTAGAAGGCAACTTTCTAAATATAAAATCAAACGAGAAGAATTAAAAAGGAAAAAAATATATGTACAAAGTCATCTAGTAAAAGTACAAGTACTAAAATATAAACAAATTTAACAAAAGACAAGGTAAATTACAAACTGGACAATAATTAGAAATGTGGTCATAAGTGTGTAAGATAATGTACCTTTGCATACTTTAAAAATGGAAAGCAAAGTCTCTTAAACGTAGATTAGAAAAAAGATGAGGATATAAAAAGAAGAAATCTGAATGGAGGAAGTAAACACACAGAGTTCTTATGTTCAATAATCCTTTTTAAATATTCAACATCCACTAGAAATAATTATACTATTTTACTATGCTATTTTCCCTATGAAAGTGGAAACTTGCTTAATAATTGTAATAATATTTTTTTCAGCAATGTGCAAGGATATGGACTCTCTCATATTCTTATTATGAAAGTATAACATAGTAAAAACTGTATAAAAGACAATTGAATTGCATGAAGAGAATGTCCCAAAAAATAGAATACCCTTTGATAAAGGGGTTTTATTTCTAGTAATTTGTTCCAAGGAATCAATCACAGATGTTTAAAAAGATGCATATACAAAGCTGTTCATTGCAGTATAATTTATAATAGTGAAGAAATGGAAACAATCTAAATGACTGCCAATAAGAAATTGGTTTCTAAATTATGCAATATATAAACTATGATGAAATACAAGGGAGTGATTACAGTCATGTACAAGAATACCAAATGAAAGAAGGAAATGATCCATGAGAAAAAAGAGGTTCAACATAATGTACAATGTGTTCCAAATTTGCTTAAAGTATGTCCAAATGCAGCGCTAATTTTTATGTATGTGTAATTCTATGTCATGAAATAACAACAAATTATGTATATAATATAAAAAATGAAAATTATGTATAATATATGGTATTGGAAACTCTGTAAAACAAGGCAAAGTTAAAGGACTTATACTGCCAGATTTTGAAACATAGTGCAATGTCTTGGTAAAATACATATATTTAATGACTCATATAGACACTTGGTGCTGTGGGCTAATACATCAGACTGCAAAATCATTTGAACTGCAAGGTTGGTGATTCAAGCTCACCAGCTGCTCCTTGGAAACCCTATACAGGGTCACTATGGGTCAGAATGGACTCGATGGCACTTAACAACAACAATAACAATAGACACTCTAATAGGCCAGTGAAACAGGATGGTGGTGCCAAGGATAGATTCATTGTTTATTTGAAAATTTAATATTTGACAAAGATACCACCATAATTAAATAGAGAAGAGATGGGTAGTTTAAGGAAACAATGAGAAAACTGGTTCATTAAATGGAGAAAAACTATTAAGAATGTTAAATGTAAAAGATGAAAGAAAATATCGTAGGAGAAGACTTTTGTGGCATAAGGAGGAGGAGGGCTTACAAAGATAACTTCAAAAAGTATACACCATAACAACAAAAAAGGAGATGATTAAACATACATTAAATTTAAGGGAGTCCTGGTGTGAGGATGTAGGATAAACTCTGGACTTCTAACTGCAATATCAGTGGTTCAAACCTACAAGCCACTCCTAGGAAATACAATACAGGGTTGCCATGTGTTGGAATTGACTTGATGGCACTTAACAAAATTTATAGAAAAATATTAGATCTAGATCAAATATTTGTAATGTTCAAAATGAAAGGGAAATAATATCTAGAATCTTGCAAAAACAACTACTTCAGTTTAATAATGGTTAAAGAATATAATGCAAATTAAGAAATCCTCATAATCTGAACAATAAATAACATCATGATAAACAGAGAAAAAAAGAGTAGAGTTGTCAAAGACTTCATTTTGCTGGGATCTACAATCAACACTCATTAAAGCTAAAGTCAAGAACTCAAAGTATTGCATTAGGCAAATCTGCTGCCAAGACCTCTTTAAAGTGTTCAAGATATCAATTTGAGAACAAAACAATGTTATTTTCAATAATTTCATATGCAAGTGAAAGTTGGACAGTAAATAAGGGAGACCATAGAAGAATTGATACATTTGAGTTCTGGTGTTGGAGATGAATATTGAGAGTACCTTGAAATTCCGGTAGAATAAAGAATAAACAAATCTGCCTTGAATAAGTACAGTCAGAATGCTCCTTAGAAATCATGATGACCAGACTTTGTCGCTCATACTTTGGAAATGTTATCAGGAGGGACCAGTCCCTGGAGAAGGATATCATACTTGGTTAAGTTGTTGTTGTTGTTATGTGCCGTGTGGTCGGTTCCAACTCATAGTGACCCTGTACAGAGTTTCTGAGGTTGTACATCTTTGTTGTTGTTGTCAGGTGCCATCGAGTCGGAACCGACTCATAGCGACCCCATGCACAGCAGAAAGAAACAATGTCCGATCCTGGGCCAACCTCACTACCGCCGCCACACTTGACGCCATCAATGATGCCACCTGGCTGATCCATCTCATTGGGGGTCTTCCTCTTTTTCTCTGACCGTCCATTTTACCCAGCATGACAACCTTCTCCAGCGACTGTTCTCTCCGGACAATGTGTACATCTTTACAGGAGCAGAAAGCCTCATCTTTCTCCTGTGGAACAACTAGTAGTTTCAAACTGCTGACCTTGCGGTTTGCAGGCCGATTCATAACCACTACGCTACCAGAGCTCCTTGCTTGGTAAAGTAGAGGGTAAGAAAAAAAGAGGAAGATCTTCAACAAGATGGACTTGCACAGCAGCAGCAACAATGGTCTCAAGAGTCACAACAATTATGAGGATGGTGCAAGAATGGCCAGTGTTTCATTCTGTGGAGTACAGGGTGTCTGTGAGTCAGCACTGACTTGATGGCACCTAATGACAACAACAAAGAATATAAAGATCATTCACAGACAAGAAAAACTAAAATTCTAACAAAATATGAAAATTTGTCTAAATCAAAGAGTAATCAGAGAAATACATACTACAGCAAAAAAAGGACATTTCACAATAAACAAATTTGACTTGAGCAACTTAGCTGGATAATACCAAGAGTCTGATAAATAAATATCTATGCAAGCAAGTCTATGTACACTACTGGGAAGATTTGTCTGGTGTAGATATTTCAGAGACCAGTTTGACAATGTTGAGTCAAATTTAAATTATTTTTATAGCATAATTCATAAAATGTATACTGTTTAGTATCATTCCTAAAGGACTTCACACAGAGATGAATAAGAAACTATGTATGAGGATGAAGGGTCTCTTTTTCACCATCACTGGGACAGTATACAGCTAAAACATAATTAAGCACAAGATAAACTATTGTTGACACTAGCAAAGAATACTCACCACGGAATGTTAAAATGTCAAGATCAAAAGGGCAACATTCACCTAAAGACAAAGTTCAGAAAAGTGGAAGGAGGGTGGAATGGAACTATGAACTACAAGGAGGAAGTGGGATAGCTGTTGTTACATGGAGGGGATTGCAATCATTGAGACGAAACAAGATACATGAATTGTTTAATAAGTCTCATGATCTGCTCTATAAACCTTCACTCAATTCACAATAAAAAGTTAACAAAAACGAGAGATGTTATTGTTGTTATCTGCCTGCATGTCAGCCCTCGACTGAGGGTAACACATGTACAACAAAAGAAAATGGTGCCCAGCACTGTATCATCCTCATGATTGGTTGTGCATTAGACAATGGACCAATGAGAAGTAGATGTTAGATGTCCGGCATGGTGTAAATGATATGACTAAGCAAAAGAGTGAGAATGTAAGATTTCAGAGAATAAGTCAAAAAAGCATTGCTAGCTGTGGACTTTAGACACAGAGAGGGAGAGGGACTGTGTGCTGAAGACTGGTGGTGTGGGGGACAGGCTTGTAGGGTATACCCTTTGGTTGGTTGATGATGCATGGAGGGGCTTGAAACCATGGCAAGGAAATGATATATGGAAAACTAATGTTCTCCCATGTAAATCACATAATTCCAATAAAACATTAAACAAAAGTATTGCTATAAATTCATACAAAGATTTATTAAACAAAAATTTCAAACTGATGCTTCTCACCATATCTTCCATCTAGATCTATACACTTCTACAGGAAGTATTTCCATTTTTTTCACTTTCCTTGAAGAATTCTACCCTCTTCAGTTTACGCTACATCAAAATGGCAATTATGACATCTTCTAGTGCCTCAAATAGTAGTCCTTTTCAATTTTCATTGAAATCAATGCATTTAAAATTAAATTACATCCTTACAAAAGGACACATAAAAATGATTCAGAATGGTTATCTGTGGGGGAATAGGTAGTACATAGAATAAGAATAAATAAGCAAATAAAGGTTACCAAGTTGCCAAGTATAGTTATTCAATTGGTGGTAAACAGATATAAAATATTATTAGGGAAATGATTGATAAATATTCAGTAAAGACAAACAAAATAATGCTACTTTAGCAATGCTCATACTAAACAGAATAGCATTTAAGACTCCATGCATTTCTACACATAGCTTGTCAATATATAATGATAAAAGCTTCATAGATTCTTTTAGATAAGCCATTCTAAACTTGTGTAGATGGATTGACATATTGTCAAAATATATAAGAACAAAAAAAGACAGAGCTACAAATAAATTTCTAAGGAAATATTTTAACACTTTCTACTTAGAATTTTATAAATAAAGTGAATAAAAGAAACTAAGGAGGCTGCAGGTGATTGGAGTTCTGGTGTGGCGCTGTGGGTTAATGCACCAGACTGCAAAGCCGCTTGAACTGCAAGGTCAACAGTTCAAGCTCACCAGCTGCTCCTCAGAAACCCTATTCAGGGTCGTTATGGGTCAGAACTGATCAATGACACTTAACAACATAGGTGATTAGAACAAGAACATACCAAGTTTGATTCAATGAATATATATAGAAATTTATAACTAGCATTTAAATAATAGACATTAAGTAAACACTAAAATATAACCAGCCCCAGGATATAACTCAGGAGCTCGGTGGCTCTGTAACATAAGCACAGGACTGTGAACGAGGCAGCGGTTCAAGCCCAACAGCCATTCTGTAGTAAAAAGCTAAGACTGTCTGCTCCCAAAAGATTTACAATCTGAAACCCTTAACTGGGTTGCTATGAGTTAAAATCAACACTACAGTACTTAACAATAACAAAAAGATATTTATAAGTCTAAACAAAATAACCACAAAGAAAATAAATGGAACAAGAAAATAAGCACAAATAATAAAGAATCTTTATTAAGGGATTTCAAAAAGCTTGTGAAAAAATCCATTTTATTCACTTCCATTTTTCCACGAACTTTTTGAA
>NW_006408562.1:1108902-1109912 GCF_000296735.1 Chrysochloris asiatica | reverse complement strand
ATATATAATATAATAAAATAGACTTTAAACATTCCACCAAGACAAAATTTGTTCCTGGAATGGTTAGGCTGGTCCACATGGGCTAAGTGGGACAGAGGTAAATGATGATGTATGTACAACCTTCGAACAACAGGGCTCTAGGATACAAGGATTGAGGCATGGTTTGAAGGGGTAAAAGACAGAAATCATGTTAAGATGCTTGGGTGTCTTTTTAATCTTGGTTTCCCTTGCCTACTATTGTAAAATAGATATTTGAAGTGGGAGGGGAAAGGAATAGCCAGAATCATCAATACAGAAAGTTTGTAAGTCCATCTTCAGCCTATAACTAATTGGAATACCTTAAAGGGGGCTAGAATTTGCCCAGTAAAAGAGGCTTCCTGTGGAGCCTTTACATTGCACAAGATCATAGGTGGAATCCAGAACCAACTGATAGGAAATTTCCACTGGAAAGGATGAGTAGATCAGCCTGGAGCAGCTAGAAGAACAGAGGATACTCTATGAAAGAAGGACCAGCAGGAAAACTCCAAAACAATAATGGCAGTTTGATTGATTGCTACAAGAATAAGTAAGCTATTCACCCGGGAGCCATCAAGGCAAGTGGTTAGGACCCCTCAGAGCAAACCCCCTTTCAGGACTGAGACTTGGGGGGAATATATGAGAAGGCATGTGGCCTGGCTGGTGACCACGTTGGTCACTGATAAGGGGAAGGAAGGGGGCAGCATTGAAGTTGTAAGCTAAGCCTGACCACATTCAATAGACCCCTGTGAAACCGGTTGGAGCCCTGAAGGGCCAGCAATATGGCAAGACCCGGGGACTTCTGGACCCAGAGGCAGTGACATGGCCAGAGGACTAGAGTGGAGAAAGTGAAGTGCCCAGCTGATATGAAGTGAGGGAAGTTGCACAAGAACACCCACACTTTCAAATAGTATCCACTTGACCTGGCATCAATGGCTGGATGATCAGAACTCAACTAGAAAAAGAAAGATGGGAAGAAAAGAAAAAGAAAAAAA
>NW_006408562.1:1104563-1108032 GCF_000296735.1 Chrysochloris asiatica | reverse complement strand
TTTACTTGTGCTTTATTGATTATGCAAAGGCATTTGACTGTGTGGGTCATAACAAACTACAGATAATATTTTGAAGACTGTGTATTCCAGAACTCTTAATTCTGTTCATGAGGAGCCTGTATATAGACCAAGAAGTAGTCATTCCAAAGGAACAAGGGGATACTGGATAGTTTTAAATTATGGGAGGTGTGTACCAGGGTAGTGTCTTTTCACCACACTTACTCAAACTGTATGCTGAGCAAATAATCTGAGGAAGCTAACTTTTAAGAAGAAGGTGGCTTCAGGATTTGCAGAAGACACACAACAATCTGAGACATGCAGATAGTACAACCTTGCTTGCAATAAACGAAGAGGATTTAAAATACCTCCTGATGAATTTCAACGAATGCAGGCTTCAGTAAGGATTTTACCTGAATAAAAAGGAAACAAAATTCCTCACAAGTGGATCAATAAATGATGATAAACAGAGAAACGAATGACGTTGTCTAATAATTTTGCTTGTATACACAATCAACAGTCATTACAAGCAGCAGCCAAGAAATCAAATCTGCTGCAAAAGAACCCTTTAAAGCAATAAAGAACAAACGTGTCAGTCTGTGAACTAATGTGTACCTTACCCAACATGGAGTATTTTCAATCACCTCATATGTATGTGGAAGCTGTACAATGAATAAAGATGATCTCAGAAGAATTGATGCATTTTTAATTATGGTGTTACAGAAAAATATTGAAAGCTCTGTGGTCTGTCAGAAGAACCATCAAATGTATCTTGAAACAAGCACAGCCAGAATGCCCCTCAGACGCAAGGATGGTGAGACTGCATTTCTCATACTCTGGACATATTATTAGGAAGGACCAATACCTGGAGAAGCACATCCAGGTATTGAAGGGCCAACCAAAAAGATGAACAACCCAATTAAATGGATTAACACAGTAGGAGCAACAGCGGGCTCAAACAGCAATTTTTAAGCTGGCCCAAGAGCAAGTAATGGTTTGTTCTGTGTCACTATGAGTCAGAATTGACTCAACAGCCCCTAACAACAACATCAATCTGATAATATGAAATGGAATCATATAATGTTTTAATTGAAAATATATTATCCATTAAATAAATAAACTACATGCTTGTTAGAGCTTTCAGTGATGAGGTGGAATGCAATGAAGTCTAGGTTATGTCTCACAAGAATGACTGTATAATTAAGTCCTTGGGTATGACATGAAAAGACTAAGTTCAAAAATCATTACAAAGGTTGGATTTTGGATTTTCAATTCTACAATGTCAATACTATGTTCACAGAACAGAAATCCCAAAGAACATAATAGTGTGTATATGTATAGCAGCTACTCCAAAGTCATGCTCAGGCATAATAATTAGATACATTCTACATGCTCTGTCTTAAGGGTTTTAATTTTCTCTGTTGTATATAAACCCTGGTAGCATAGTGGTTATGAATCCGGCTCCTAATCTCACGGTCAGCAGTTCAAAACTACCAGCTGTTCCATGAGAGAAAGATGAGGCTTTCTGTTCTCGTAAAGATTTAGAGCCTCGGAAACTCTGTACAGGGTTGCTATGAGTCGGAACCGACTCCACGGCATATAACAACAACAACAACAATATAAGCCCCAGGGAGTAAAATGGCTTCACAGGGTAAGTACTGGCCTGAGAACTACAAGGTTAGTAGTTCAATCCCATCAGCTGCTCCATAGGAGAAAACAATGCTTTTAGCTCCTGCAAAGATTTTCAGACTCAGAAATTCTATACAGAGTTGCTACAGTTGGAACTGACTCAAAGATATTTAACAACAAAACAATATAAGCCCTATAAGAAGTTTGAGCAAAAACTCTATAATTTACATGTCTTAATTGATATATGAATTTAAGATTGAACATATTCTTACTAAATAAATAATAGAATTTCTAATCATTTTTACATAAGAATTCAAAATATAATAATGGCAGGGAAGTAGGACCAAGTTGAAACAGAAAGAAATTTAAGGAGAATTAATGTTATACTTAGCATTCTCAAAACATCAACAGCTTCTAAAATAGACCTTTATTGGCCACACTCTCTTAGCTCATTAACTAAAACTGGTAAAACTGAAAAACACAAAGAGATGAATTCAACCAAAAATAGAATAGAGTTTATCAGTGAATCAAAATCTACCTGTATGGTAACAACTAAATAATTCCTTTCAAACAAACAGTTTATCTACTTTAAATTCATTTCTGGCTTACTAGAGAGCCATTTTAAGAATAAGTTTAAATAAGAAACAAAAGGAAGTAGATAATATGTATATGGTCTAGATGTAAGGGGGGTTTTGTTGTTGTTTTTAATCTTTCATTGTGAATTGAATGAAGGTTAGCAGAGCAGATCATCAGTTTTAGATAAAAATATATATATATATTGTTTACTTCATTACAATGATTGTCCCTTCCATGTACCAATGGTTAACAGTATTTACCTCTCTTAACATTAACTCCCTTTGTCTCCAAAATACATTCATCTTCCTCTACTATCCACCGTCTTGTGTATTGACTGTTCTGTCACCCATATTAGCATGTGTCTACCCTCTAGCTGGTAAATAATTTCCCCATCCCCATAACTATCATAGATTGTTTCTTTTATCAATAAAACCTTTTCATAAATTTTTACAACATTGATCTCATATAATATCTTTTCTTTGACTGTTGATTTATTTCACTCAGCATATCCTCCAGGTTCATCCATATTATGAGGCATTTCAAAGACTCGTTAGTTTTCTACATTGTATAATACTTTACTGTGTATAGGTACCAAAGTTTGTATAACTATTCTTCTGTTGATGGGCATTTAGGCTATTTCCATCTTTTTGGTGTGTTTCATAGACATCATGGGCTCCTGGTGTGGCACTGTTGCTTAATGTGCTAGACTGCGATGCCAGTTTGGATTGCATGATTGTCAGTTCAAGCTCACCAGGTGCTCTTGGAAACCCTATACAGAGTCGCTATGAGTCAGAACCCACTTTAAGTGCACTTAACAACAATACACAGCATATTGAAGGATCCTGTTTTCTTCCACATTATATTCTGTCTCTTGGCTACTGCATTTAATCCGTTTGCATTAAGTGAAATTATCTATAAATATGAATTGATTGCTGACATTTTTGCTGTGTGTTTTTTGTGGTATTAATTGAGAGAGGAACTAATGTTAACATGCTTGGCTGTCTTTTGAATCTTGATTTCCCTTTCCTACCATTGTAAAATTGACACTTGAGGGGGAGAGAAAGGAATAGCCAGAAACATCACCATAGAAAGTTTATAAGTACGTCTTCAGCCTATAACGTATTGGAATACCTAAAAGGGGACTAGAACTTGCTCAGTGAAAGAGGTTTCCTGCAAAGCTTTTGCATTGCATAAAACCTAGGTGGAATCCTGAACCCCATCCAGAATCTTCTGAGGTGGGAAATTTCCACTTGAAAGGACAAGCAGA
>NW_006408562.1:1069483-1102460 GCF_000296735.1 Chrysochloris asiatica | reverse complement strand
TTCGATCCTGGGCCAACCTCACTACCGCTGCCACACCTGAGTCCATCAATGATGCCACCTGGCTGATCCATCTCGTTGTACTTCAAGGTAGATCCTGAAATGTTCTTTTTGATGATGAATGTGATGACATTCCTCTTCAGTTTGTTATTTTTGGCATAGTGCACTATGTGATTGTCATGTTCAAAATGACAATACCAGTCCATTTCACCTCACTAATGACTAGGGTGGTGGTGGCTGTGTGCCATGGAGTCGGTTCCGACTCACAGAGACCCTGTATTGGGGAATCCGAGGCTGTAAATCTTTACGGGAGCAGAATGCCTCATCTTGCTCCCACGGAAGTTTCTCCCACTGGTAATTTCTAACTGCTGATCTTGCAGTTTGCAGTCTGATTTGTAACCACCATGCTAGATGTTTATGTATTCCATTTCGTTGTTGACAACTTCTAATTTTCCTAAATTCATACTTAATACATTCCATGTTCCAATTATTAATAAATACATATAGATGTTTCTCCTCATTTTAAATTGTGCCTCATCAGCAAATGAAAGTCCAAAAGCTTTATGCCATTTGCATCAAGCTCATTTCTACTTTCAGAGGCAACTCTTCTGCACTAGCATTTTGAGTAACTTTATCTGACAATATTCTTATGCTTTTAATCATGTTTCAATATTCAATATTCTGGTGCTGACAGTGTTTCACTGTTATTCATAAGGTTTTCAGTGACTAAACAATCAAAAGTAGTCTGTCTTTCCTTCTTCTGAGTCTGTCTTAGTCTGGAAGCTCAGCTAAAATCTGTCCACCATGTGTGACCCTTACAGCATTCAAACTACTGGTGACATAGTTACCAGCATCACAGAAACCCTTAAGTCACCACAGTGTGACAAGCTGACAGATGAGTGGTGGCTGCTTATAATTTCTCACAATTAAATCACAGAATCTTATTAGCATCATCCCCAATCCTTTTTACCAGACCCACATGAAAAAGAGGAAAACTATTCAGTGGGGATTCTACCTTACCCCCCTTATTCTGAAACTAAGCACACCCATGAAAACTTGTATGTCAGCCACTTCATGCCTTCTTAGTTCCCCCATATTCCTTGTAGGCATATGGATATTATCCTATTACAGACAGCACTGTAATGGATATTATTCTATTACAGATTGAACTTCAATAACATCTTCTACAAGAAGACTGAACCTCTAAACCAAGTTCATCATTTTAGTTTCTTCTATCCAGAGAAGAGGTGTTGGAATTATTCCAGAGTCACCTCGCAAAGCTTAAACCAGATGTACTTAGAAAAACTCCAGGGAATAGCAAGCAAATTGGAACCAACTAGTTTTAATAAACAAAGACAGTTCAATTCCTCTAGTTTAACTCTCTTTTTCCAATTTTCACTGCCTTTACCTTTGGTGCCCAACACTTTTTTTTTTTTTTTAATTTTTGGGAGATATATTTTAATTTATTCTTCAACTCTACTTGCTGTAGCACTTTTAGATTGAATGATATTGACACAAACAAGTTTATAACAAAAGTACCAGTAAAAAAAATATATGTAATAGTTTATATATGAAAGCTGCCACCAAAGTAAAGCGGAATTTGTAACTAATGGGAAATTTTGCAGGATAAATGCAGTTGGGAGCCAGGAGGAGGTTTCAGAGAATTTCAGAGGAGACATTTGAGTGGATTTCCACATGTATAAAAAATGAAAGAAAAATAAACCTGAGTTGACCATCTGTACTTGAGAATAATACCAGCCTCAAGCTGGGAGAGAGAAAATGGCAATAAAATGTTGAAAATCATAGAAGCAAACATTCAAATTGTGCTTATAAACAAAACCACATTGGACTAAACTACATCTTTTTCTCTTTTCTCAATTTCAATCTCCTCCTGGACTTGCAATCAGGCTTTTAAAATTTAACCCTAATTAGATTTTTTTTTTTTTCACTACACTCTTCTGTAATCGAATTTCCTCCCAGTTCTTTAGAGCTCCTAAAAATAATGTTCTACTATTCAGTTTAAAAATAAAATTGCATCCAACCTCTTACCACATACTGATAACAAGTTGCACAAAGCACTGTGCAAACTGGTCCATTAGAACCCTGGGCTGTAGCTGCTGGAAGTAAGAGCTCATCCATATTAATGTGTCACTGCAGCCCCAGGGAGTGGCTGTGGTATGGTATGTGCTGCCTCTCCTCCAGCAGCTCCTATCAGAGTAACCCCTGTTTGCCTCTTCACTGGAACTTACCTACTGGTGACTTGCTCATTTTCAAAGTTAACCAGTTAAAATACTTGCCATAGAAGTCATTCCAACTAATAGCAACCTTCTGTATGCTAAAATTTCAGATGTAGATTGCCAAGCCTCTATCTGAGGCTATCCTTGAATCACCAACATTTTGGTTAGCAGTCAGGCACATTAACCATTTGCACCATCTAGGGACTCCAGATCGGGTCCAGATCCAGATCAAGGCTCTCTACAAACACAATTCTGTACCCCCAAAACATGACAAAGTAACTATCCAAGCCACTTTTTTTTGGCTCACTCTGATTCAGTGAGGGAGACAAACAAACTGCTCTCCCAGGCATTAGTTAAGAACACTTTCTCCTCAGTTGCAGAGTAAGAAATTATATTAAATTTTTTCTAATCATTGTTTCGCTCATCAACCTCCTCTTATCTTCCTTGTCTCTTCATTCTCTACCATTCCCTTTACATGTCGCTACTCCAGAATATTCTCTCAGCTTTTTCTTTGGATTGTTGGGAGTTCTGATCACTGTTTGCCATCTTAGCAATTCACTCATGTCATCAGGAGCTGATAACAAGGAGTCAACTAGTCAGAACATCAAGCACAGCTCTGTCCAATGAAAATGAGAGTCACATATACAAGTTTTCATTTTCAGTAGAATGCATTTAAAAAACAAAGGCATACAGGGAGATTTGTTTTAATAAACAATTTCATTTAGGCCAATATTTTCAAAATATTATTTCAATACGTGGTTGTTGTTAAGTGCCTTCTATTTGGTACCAATTCATAGCAACCCAGTGTAGAATTTCTGAGGAGTAGTTGCTGGGTTTGAACCGCCAACCTACAGTGCCACACCAAGGACACCAAAATGTAGTTATTGGTATTATTAAGTGTTTTAGAGTTGACTCTACTCATAGCAACCCTGCATAGGGATTCCAAGGAGCAGCTGGTGAGTTTCAACCCAACAACTTTGTGGTTCAAACCGACCTTGTGGTCCAGTGCTTACCCTACAGCACCACACAGAGATTTGTTGTTGTTAAGTGCCCGTCGAGTCAATTCCAACCCATAGCGACCCTGTACAGAGTTTCTGAGGAGCAGCAGCTGAACTTGAACCGCCTTTGGTTTTGCAGTCTGGTGCATTAACCCACAGCGGCACACCAGGACTCCAGGATTAGAATATGTGATTGTTGTTGTTGTTAAGTGCCACTGATCAGTTCTGACCCACAGCGACCCTGTATAGGGTTTTCAAAGAGTGACTGGTAGGTTTGAACCACCGACATTGTGGCTAAAACTGAGTTTGCAATCCAGCACATTATCCTGCAACACCACACCAGGAGGTAAAATATTAGACAGGGAAGACTTAGAATACACTGCATTCTCACTGAACATTATTTCATAGGTATTATCCCCATTGCACCATTAGAAAGTTGGAAGTCAGAGAAGTCAGATAAACTATCCACTATTACACAGTTTGTGAATTGAGGGGCTGAGTTTAAACTCAGAACTGCCTAACAGAAGATAGAATGTTCTCTCCACATGACCATACGAGTTTTAATTCCAACAGAAACACTCACTACCCTGATTACATAGGCCAGCTACTTCACAGATAACTTCATTATAGCCTTCATATTTCTCAGAAAGAAGAGTGAAAGGGGAAGCTGATCTCCTGTTCACATCAATCTGGAGGCTACCAGAAAGCACAAAAATACCAAATTACACACCCATTCTGTTTAAAGGTTTTCTGTACCTGTAAAGATTTGAAGCCTTGGAATTCCTGTACAGAATATACTCTACAGCACAGAACCAGAACCAGAACCAGTATGAATTTATAGAAATTAAGTTGGGTGTTTTTATGTACATGTGTTCCGGTAGCAGAGAGATTTTAAGGGGTGGTTGATGCATATTTTTTGTAATGAGAAAGGAAGATTTTGAAGGCTATAATGAAGTTATCTGTGAAGTAGCTGGCCTAGGTAATCACAGATAACTCCTGAATATGCCCAAAAAATAGAAACAGATGACCATATCAGTACAATTCCAGAAACAATATAAAGTGACTGAGGCAAATGAGCTGGAAGTAGACTTACACTCCATACTGGAAGATGGGAAGGCTTTGGAAATGCCTGAGAAGGAATTCAGAAAAATTATTTTAAAATGTATCAAAACACTATATAATAGAGTTGAGAAAAATAAGGAAGAAGTCAGAAAAGTGCTACAGGAACAATCAAATAAGATAGATACAGCATTGGAAACAATTCAAAACCTATAGAAAGAGGTCCAAGTGATAAATAATAAAATCTCAGAAATGGATAATATGCTGAAAGGGCAAAGGAATAGAACTGAAGAGATAGAAGCCAGCACTAGGGAACTAGAGATAAATCTCTCAACACTACTAAGATAGAAGAGCAAGCACAAAAAAGGATAAAAAAAAAATCTGAAGAAGGCCTAAGATTCATGTTGGACAACATGAAGAGGAATAACCTATACTCATGGAGGTAGTAACTGTAAATACCAACAGAGAGGGAATCAAGTATCAATGCTATTCTGTTGGTACAAAGACAGGATAGATAGGGATGGACAACTTAGACATTGGCTACCTAAAATGAGGGGGTGAGGGAGGTGCAGTGAAGTTTGCCATCAGCTAAACCACAGAATACCAGGCAAAGCAGATCCAGGGCAGAGCTCCAAAACTCGGAACCACAGAGATAGGAATATTTTAAAAGTTTGTGGAACTTGAAGCTGAAGTAAGAAATCACGTACTTTTGAATCTGCCAGGCACGGAGACCCAGAACCAACATCTTGGGTGAGACCAAACAGCAAGGCCAAGCGGGGGAGCAGAAACACCACGGAAAAACGTCGCGGAAACCTTGGAACAAAGGTGGACAATACACTTTGACAGTTTTGCTTTGTTCTGATTTTCTATTTTTTTTTTGTTTGTTTGTTTGTTTGTTTGTTATCTGGTCATTGGCATGCCCACTGTTTGCCCACCTCCATTTTGGTGACTAGAGGGGGAGCCTGAGAGAGTGGACACCCCCCACCCTCACCACTGCTGGGTTCTTCTGCCACGCATGTGCACAGATGCCCAGCCCAAGAGCAGACCCTGAACGTTTTTTTGTTTGTTTGTTTTGTTTTTTAACACGGGAAAGGACAGGACAGGTCTATAGAGAGGGAAAGAGAGTTTAAAAACAAAACAGGCTAAAATTAAATTAAAGCATGAGGTATAGCATAACAACCAACACTGGCATCTTGAAATCTCTCAGGCAGCTTTGAAAGCAAGAAGCTGAAGAGAGGCCTTTAAAGTCATACTCATATTAGGCTACAGATTTTTTTTTTTCTTCCCTACCTCCTCTCCCTTTTCTGTGGTTATAGACTGCAGTATTCAATCTAGTTTTTGTTGTTGCTGTTTTTTGTTTTTGTTTTTTCTTGGTTTTTTTTTCCCCCTCTGGTGCTGTTTTGCTGTTTTATGCTCTCCCTTCTACCTTTGGAAGACTCTTTATCTCCATATATTACACAAGAACAGTCAGCAACTGCTACCATATAGCCAAGCTACAATCACACTCAATAAAACACCAAAACCCAGGCAAGAACCAATACCAATCGCCATATACCAGGGAAATAAAATGAGGGGCGATAATGGCACGAAGTGACTGGCTTACAAGGTTTCAAGGGGGAGTTTAGTTTAAGAGTGGGGGTGGGGAAGAAAGAGTCCCCACTGAATAGTTTTCATCTTGTATAGATGGGTCTGGTTAAAAGAAATGGGGATAAGATTCATATGATGCAATAGTGAATAATTGTTATCATGAGTAATTACGACTGTCACAATTGTAAAGGTAGAAGTTTTGTAACAAAAACAGGGGAGTAGTTGATCTTACAGTCCAGAAACAAAGGACCATAGGACCATCAAGGGAGAAGAGCACAAGCAGAATGTGGGACCTTATCCAGAGAAGCAGGGATGCCCGAGAATGAGGCAGAGATGGGAACATGGAAAGAGGAAGCGGCTGAGGACTGTACATTCATGGGAAGAGAGTGACTAAGAGCCGGTGTCCAGAGGCAGCCTTGCAGAATGTGCTCTTTGGAGGTTAAATTATTATATATGCCTGAGTGTTTTCTTTGGTGTTTTTTTTGTTGTTGTTGTTGTTTTTTTTTAATAAAGCTAAAGTGAATAGAGAGAAATACTGTTAACTGATGGTACATGGAAGGGATTATAAAATTGTAATGAAGAAAGGTGTATGATTTGTTGAATGTAAAACTGATGATCTGCCCTGTAAACTTTCACTCAATCCACAATAAAAACCTTAAGAAAAAAAAAAAGATAGTCTCCATACATATTGAGAGATAAAACCTTGAACAGTCTTCCTGTTTTCATATGACTGAATTTAGCCTGATGCCAATTTCATTAGTCATTAATGGAATCCTTTTATTCTTGGTTTTAAAAAAAAAAAAATTGCTGTGGCGTAAACTCCAACTCCTGTGTACCTCTGTGTGTCCAGAGTAGAACCATACTCCACAGAGTTTTCAACACCTTATTTCTCAAAAGTTAATAAGCCTTTCTTCCAAGCAACTCTGGATGATCTTGAATTTCCAAACTTTGCATTAGCAGTTGAGCACATTAACAATTTGTACTTCCTAGGTACTCCAAATTCTTATGAGAGGAGTAATTCCTATTTTAACGAGGAATCTGAATGATTCTTAGTGGTACCATCTCATTTTGATGGTCCTGCACTTGTCCTTCATTAAAAAAAAAAAAAAAAATGCAATACTGTATTTATATACTCTCTTCTCCACCTTACAATATTGCTGTACTTTCATCAACTCTGTATTTCGAATGCTGGCACTTTTTCTGAGCACTCACTTTCATAGAACCTATGGTTTTGCTCCATCAGCTTCTCTCGCTCCTTCTGTCAGCTTCAGTCTACATCTGTTTAAGATGTTTTAGTCATCTCCTTCCTTCATAAATTTATTCCTGTTTCAAATGTTTCTCAAAGGTACTCTGGGCTGTGTGTTCTTTCCATTTCTTTGATGTGGTTTCACCCTGTTTACCAAAGCATGTTTCCTGGAGTCCCCAGGGCTTTGTTGAGCATCTGGCACATGGTTGGTCTTCAATAAATAGCTCAGGAATGAGTTATAAAGAAATGAATGATTGATAATGAATAAATGAGCAACATGGCAATGTACATTAACATATAAAAGAGTTAAAACAGGCAACCCCCGGGTGATATGACTCCATCCATCTATTATGACTGAAAAATAAGGAAGCTGTAAGGTCTTGAGCTTAGAAAGGCACAGATAGGTAAGCTAGTTAGCATTAGCATTCATAGGGAATGCTGTTAAAAGACAGGGAAATCATAGCTCTTCCTTTCTTAAAAATCGGATGTATCTTCCTTAGGTCCATAGCAGGAGCTCCATACCATATCATAGTTGGTTTCCAGGCTCTTATTTATCTGACCTAGTCTATGTTTACAATCTACTACAGTCTTATATTTTGCCTTCAGGCACAACAGCTAATTTAGACATCCAAAGCTGGGGCAGAGATAGATGTATTTATATTTTGGCTTTTATTTTTTTTTTGGGGGGGGGACTATTTAGATAGTATTTCTTACTACAGGCATTAGTTTTTGCCTTTTTTCCCCACATGGAGTTAAGCAGTTTATGTGTATTTAGTGCATATGCAAATGGTGCATTGTGTAATAAATATACATACAGGATCAGTGATTGAAAATCCTACAACTGCATGCATATTACCATACCAAATACTAGCCAGACTTTCTAATAAGAATATTAATAGATGATATATCTTTTAAAAAGCTGAAAATGGGAAAATATGATTTTACAATGTTGTTGTTAGGTGCCAGCATGTTGATTCCAGCTCATAGCAATCCCATGCACAACAGAACAAAATGCTACCAGGTCCTGCACCATGTTTGCACTCTAGCCCATTGCTATGACCATGGTGCCAGTCAGTCCCGTTGATGGTCTCTTCTTTTTTGATGACCCTCCACTTTAACAAGCATATGCCCCTCTATAGGGACAGGTACTTCCCGATAGTATATCTGAAGTATGGGAGATGAACTCTGCCCATCCTTGCTGCTAAGAAGCATTTTGGTTGTACTTCTTCCAATACAGATTTGTTCGTTCTTCTGGAAGTCCATGGTACTTTCAGTATTCTTCTCAACACCATAACTCAAATGCATCAATTCAATTCTTCTTCAGTCTTCCTTATTCATTGTTCAGCTTTCATATACATATGAGACAATTGAAAACACTGTGGCTTGGGTCAAGAACACCTTTGTCATCAAACTGATACCTTTGCTGTTGAATACGTTAAAGAGGTCTTGTGTAGCAGATTTGCCTAATGCAATATGTAGTTTGATTTCTTGACGGCTACTTCCATGAGTGTTGATTATGGATACAAGCAAAATGAAGTATACAACTTCAATCTTTTCTCCATTTATCATGCTATTTATTCACTCATTTATAAGGATTTTCATTTTCTTTACATTGAGGTGCAACTCATACTGAAGGCTGTTGTTGTTGTTGTTAAGTACTGTCAAGTTGGTTCCACCTCCTAATGATCATGTATAGGGTTTCTGAAGAGCAACTGATGGGTTTGAACCAACCTTGTAGTTCACAGTCCAGTGCTAACCCTACAGTGCCACCCCAGAAGATTGTACTGCTATTTAATACTTTCACAGACAAAATTTCTATTGTCTTTAGTCTATGCAACGAATTGAACAATGAAAATAAGCCACTAATGGTGAAAGCACTGAAAACGTATTATAAACTCTTCAGAAGTTTGATCACTGCAAAACAAAAAGCTAATAAATGATAAGAAAATTATAATAAAAGCAGTTACTTTCCCTCTGAGAGAGGAACTAAGCAAGAGAGTATCATAGGTGACCATTATTTTAAAGAAATTGATCTATGAATCAAATTATTTTATTTGTTCTCTGCTATAATATATAGGGTCGCTCGCTATGGGTTGGAATCGACTCGATGGCACTTCACAACAGCAACAATAATCTCAGATTATGGCCCAAAATAGTGGTATATCATACATCAGGAGATAAGGAATCAGGGAGGAGAGAGAAAAAAGATATGAAAGGACTGAGAGACAGAAAGGAGACAGAGGAAGCGAACTTTTCAGCAAGAAACTAAAAGTTCCCATAAAAGACTAGAAAGGAACTTTCAAGACATAAAGGATAAGGTGCTATAATCAAGGCAAAATATGTTAAACAAAGTGATGCATATCTGCAGTTGAATGGGGCTCAGAATAATGCCAGCATAAAAGAAGTGAGGGAAAAAATAAAATTCTTTTTATCCTGAAATAAATTTTGTTCTTTCTGTTAATTGATTTGAATGACAATGGTGGATAACTAATGAACTACATATGCTCAACCCCAAAACTGTATGCAAGGAAAACATGGATTATAGGTTCTTTTCAATAAAAGATTGGACTTTATCTCTCCTTTTCTCACAAACTCTGCTGTCTTTGTAAAATATCTTTGGCTCCATCTTCAGAAAAGTACTTTGTGTGCTGTCTTGAAAGAGGGACATTGATCTGAGAAATCACAGACTGGTTTATAAAAGCAGTTCAGCCCACTGCCTGCCTTCTAACATAGACCAAATTCTTGTACTGTTTAGAATGCAAAATGCAGACTTTATTTCCTATGTTTTGTTTTTTTTACACATTATTCTTGCAAGTTAATGATAGATTTATTTCCAAGATAAATCTACAAGCTAGTTGGGAAGGAATCATAGGGTAAGAGATATTGCTCATCATGGCCTCCATAATTCTGATTGTTTTGCTAATAAAAGAATAGCATGTTTTGTGGCATATTAGGAATAGATGGACAGTTTGACAAACTACAATGCCTTTGGTTGGCTATTAGTCTACTTTGAATGCCAAAAGCTGAACATTCAGGAGCCCACACAGATTTGGAATTAGAAAGGTAAACATTTGGTTCAAAAAGTACAGCTTTGGACAACTGAATAAAAATGCATGCAGGTGAAATAGTTACAACTAGCAGGTAGTCAGAGTGGCATAGTGTCCATCATGTGGAAGCTCAGAATCTCACATGTCAGTAGTCTGCTCTACTATCAGACTCAAGACAATTTGGCTGACACCTTGACAGATTGCTGCATTCACAATCCTACAAAATACATTGGGTCCAATTTCCATGAATCACGATTTTTGTAGACAAGGAATAGGTTATTGTTCAAGGTCATAGAGCAATGGAGAATAGAAATCCATATGCCCTTTTCCCATCATGAGTCCAACATCACAACAAATTAAAACTGTTCTCACATTTAAAAGGATAGAATGATTTTTAGTGGTACATTTATAACAGATCATATAACAAACCAGGAAACTTTAATAGAATATCTTTGAAAAGCCATTCTACAGTGATTCAACAGACACTTTCAGGCAATAATGAAAGTGCCCAAATGCCTTACTATATCTAATAGCTGAAATTTAAATCTAAGAAAGTCAATGCTTACATTATTTATGCTTTTCAATAAAAACTAATTAAAGCTACTTAAGTTTTTAGCGATGATCCAGGGAATGAAATTGAGCAAGTTCAGATTTAACAGGTCATTAATTGAGTTCTCGATAAGGATCTGAATGAAGAATGAATCAATTGTTTCTGGATTTGAGTTCACTTGGTCCTTCTATCTATAAGCAGGCAGCAGAGAGACGTCTTAAGATGTTGTTTTTTCTGTCTTCTTATCTCTCAGTCCCTTGCAGGAAAAATGCTTTTTAAATTGTCAGGAGTTCTCAGAGACAGAGCTTGTGATGGGGCTTGTTTTTAATTTTTCAGTTGGCTCACTATTATTTTGAGAATATAAATGGAGGCAAATGCCAATCATAGAACATAAAAAGAGGAGTGGATTAGTCACAAGATGGTTAGGTCACTTTTAGCTCCATTCTTTCTTCTAAAGCTGCCTTGAAAATGTTCTTGTTCTATTTTAAAGATATCTTTGCATTCACAAAAGGCTATGGCACATGCTTACTGCTGGCTGCTGTGAAGAAAAATTCAAATCCTGGCAAACTGCTGCTTTCATCTGGTCTTTGAACAAAGAACCTATTTTGAAATTCTGATTGCATCTTGGAGAAAATAAGATATAACCCCAAATTTGAAAATAAATTTAGCTTATTGCCTAACATTTTGAATGGAACAATTAATATCCCCAGAGAAAAGGTAGCCTCCCAGAATCAGCACAACATTCAAGAATTAAGATGATGCTTAGATCACAGGCAGCATCTCTCCAGCTAAGCTGTGTTTAAGAGTAGAAGAAACACTGCCACAATTCATACATCAGATTTCCTCAGTCTTTGCCAGGATGAACAGTGTTACCTAACCATGCAATATAATGTGGAAGGACAAGGAGTGGAGCAAGTGCCAATTAAATTTCACAGTAGCATTCTCCAGGCTTGCTTCATAGGAGATTT
Organism: Chrysochloris asiatica; assembly: GCF_000296735.1. Classification (NCBI taxonomy): domain Eukaryota; kingdom Metazoa; phylum Chordata; class Mammalia; order Afrosoricida; family Chrysochloridae; genus Chrysochloris; species Chrysochloris asiatica. The sequence goes on along the minus strand of NW_006408562.1, from coordinate 1,090,771 downwards.
TTTTTTTGTTTTTTTGTTTTTTTTCTCTCCAATCACCCTCACTTCTATAGGATATATGCAATTGGGTTCAGATCAAAATCACTACTCTTCCCTAATTGTAAATGTTTGTATCTTCTTCATAGTCGAGCCCTACTGATGCTCCATCTTTTCCTTAGAAACTCTCTGATCATCCATGGTCCACAGAGATGTCCAAGGGTATTATAACCCACTAGATTCTGTGGCTTTCATCAGAAGGAAGTACACATTGCTTATTATGTTTCTTATATTGCTTTAATAACTGTTGACTTCATGGACTGCTAAGTCCTGCTGCGTCACTGTAGGAAAAGTACTGGATTGCTAACCACAAGGCTGGTAGTTTAAACACACCATTCTTCATACCATCCAACTTCTAGAAACCCTATACAAGGTTGCTATAAATCAGAATCAACTCTATGACACTTAACAACAACCACAAATCACATCCTAATCCTCATAACTAAAATTGTATGTTTATTGTCTATCAATTCCTTTAAAATTGAAATACAATGAGGCAAGAGACAATGAGGATCAAGTCTGATGATTTAGCCACAGAATCATCACGTAATTAGGAAATCAAAAAAATATTTGTTGAATTTATGGAGGATAAAATCATGAAGTTGGGATTTTCCCAATGAGTAGCTTGTAAAATCCATGAGTTTGATAATTATATATATAGAATTGTTTTTATAATATTTGACACTTCTAAACTAATACAGTATTTTAAGTACTGTGTGCCTGAAAAAATTCTTTTAATTAGTTCTTTTGTTGAAATTATTATTCCTTATATCCCACATTTTTGTTATTGTTGGTACAATGGTTCCTTATGGATTGAATTGTGTCCTCCAGAGGTATGCATAAGGAGCTCTGGTAGCATAGTGGGTACGAGGTTGGCCGTTAACCTCAAGGTCAGCGGTTCAAAACTACCAGCCATTCCATGGGAGAAAGATGAGGCTTTCTGCTCCAGTAAAGATGTATAGCCTCGGAAACCCTATGCAGGATCACTATGAGACAGAATCTACTCCATGCCACACTACCACCACCACCACCACCACCACCACCAAAGCTATATATACAATTCCTTGTCATTGTTCTTAAGGATGTGATTCTTTTTGAAAATAGAGTTTTCCTTCTGTTATATGACTGTAATCATTCCACTGTAGATTGGATCCTAAACATCATCACTTCAGAGTTATAAAATATTAAAATGGATACAAAGACACAAATGGAAAAAGACAGATGTCAACAAACATGAAAGAATGCCAGTGAATACCAAGGAATATCACCAATTGCTGGCTGACACCAATAACTAGGAGAGATGCTGACTGAAGGAATCAACATGGTCAACATCCTGATTTAAACTTTTAGCCTCCAGAACCCTGAGGAAATAAATTTCTATTCTTTAAATCCACTACTTGTAGTGTTTCTGCTATGGCTGCCCTAGGTAACTAAGATAATAGTTGTTCCAACAGAGAAGTTTCCAGTGTTATAAATTCCTTTTGTTTGGAAATAACCTATTTCATACTGCAAAGCACCTATGGTATTTGCAGTGTGAAATGCTATTAGACCTCAAATTTAATATCAATGTCTGGGAACAGTGAGCAAACCTAGTCAAGAGTCCAGTGTTCCCATCTCAACATGGTTTTGCTTTCCTTATTTGATATATGTCCTCATCCAATCATTATAACAAATATGGAGAATACAAACAAAATGATATTTACAAATGTTAAGGTTCTATTTCAGTTTGCCTGAAACACAAGTGCATGTCTACATTGTTCAGTGAATGGACATTTTCAGCTCTCTTCTGTTCAGGAAAAGAGGCATATGTTTTTTATTTTATTCACCTTTGCAGAGCATGAGTTTCATGTACCTGTATTTGTAGTGTCTCTGATTGTTGTGTTTGTTGTTAGGTGCTGCCATGTCATCTTTGACTCACAACAACGCTATGCACAACAAGGGGAAACACTGCTGGATCCTTTGCCATCCTTACGACTGTTGTTATGCCTGAGCCAATTGCTGCTGGCACTGTGCCAACCCATCTCAGAGGGTTCGTCCTCTTTTTTGCTGACCCACCACTTTATCAATCATAATATTCTTCTCCTGGGACTGTCCTCTCCTGGTAATATGCCCACAGTATGAGAGATGAAGTCTCATCATCCTGGTTTCTAAGGATCATTCTGGCTATACTTCTTCTAAGACAGATTTGTTTGATCTTCTGGCACTCCATGGTACATTCAATATTCTTCACCAACACCTTAACTCAAATGCATCGATTCTTTTATGGTCTCCCTTATTCACTGTCCAACTTCAACATGCATATGAGGTGATGGAAAATACCATGGTTAGGGCCAGGAACACCTTAGTTCTCATACTGATATATTTGCTCTTGGACACTTTGAAGTGTACAGCATATTTGCCTAATAATGTATTATGTCATTTGATTTCTTGACTGCTACTGGATTTTGGGTGTGGCGCTACAGGATAAGCATTGGACTGTGTACCAGAAGGTTGGTAGTTCGAACCCACCAGCTGCTCCTTGGAAACCCTGTACAGGGTCACTATGAGTCAGAATTGATTCAACAGCACTTAACAACTTCCATAAGTGTTGTTTATAGACCCAAGCAAAATGAAGTTGCTGACAATTGCAATCTTTTCTCCATTTATCATGATGTTATTTGTTTGTACAGAGATGGGATCTTTATTTTCTTTTATCGAGATGCAACTAATACTGAATGCTTTGGTCTTCATCAGTAAGTATTTTTAAAGTCCTTTTTGCTTTCAGGAAGCAAAGTTGTATCATCTGCATAGGGCAGGTTGTTAATGAGTCTTCTTCCAATCTGGATGCCGTATTCTTCTTCATATAATCCAATTTTTTTTATGATTTGTTCAGCATACGGATTGATTATGTATGGTGAAAGAATTCAACCCTGGCACACTCCTTTCCTGTAGCTCAAAAAGAATGATGCATAGTGCTGTTGTTCCCATTAAATAGATAAATTCCATGGGATGGAGGGGGTTCCTTGAAGCTCATTAATGTATGCTCTAATGATTGAAGGGAATTTTGGTAATTCAGATAATATCTGTAGCATGTAACTGATTTACTTTAGTACAGAGTTTTTCTATTGTGGTATTATTGACATTTTGAACCCGGTAAGTCATCATGGTAGAGGTATTTCTGGTATTGTAGGAAATTTAGCAGCATCTCAGGCCTCTTTTGTTGTTGTTGTTGTTGTTGTTAAGTGCCATCGAGTCAGTTCTGACTCACAGCAACGCTGTATAGGATTTCCGAGAAGTGGCTGATGGTTTAAACAACTGACCTTGTGCTTAGCAGTATAGTGCTTACCCTACAGTGCCATACCAGGGCTAGCACTAGATGCAAATAATACCACTACAGTCAGGATCGGACATTGTTTCATTCTGCTGTGCATGGGATCGCTATAAGTTGGTTCCGCCTCGATGGCACCTGACAACAACAACAACAGTTAGAAAGCTAAAAATGCTTCAAGATATTGCCAACTTTCCGCAAGGGAACAGGAGAGTTCAAAATTACTCCAGATTGAATCTACAGCTCTAGTGCTACATACTGATATAAAAGGTTAAGAGGCTCAACTGATAAATGAAAAGTTGGCAGTTCAAATTCACACAGAGGTTACTCAGAAGAAAGGACTGGTGATCAACTTCTGAAAAAAATGTTTTTTAAAATATAATGGAGTACAGTTTCGCCCTTACACCAATGTAATCACTATGAATCTGAACTGATTTGAAATAAAACAGGTTTTGAGGAAAGAATGATAAACAGTGGCATAAATTAAGTTGGTGAAAAATTCTAAGTATCTTCAAAACATTTCTACCATCGATACACTAATATCATCCAATTTCAAATAGTCACAAAACAAGTCTTAAGGTTATACAACAAACCTCTTCCAGAACAACAATTGCACGTGTTGTTGTTGTTATGTGCCATCGAGTCAGTTCAAATCCATAGTGACCCTATATGGGGTTTCCAAGGAGTGGTTGGTGAACTTTAAGTGCTTACCTTTGGTTCAAACGGACTTTGCAGCCCAACGCATTGACCTGAAGCACTATACCAGGACTCCACAATTGCACCTAGAAACAATTAAATTGCATTTTAATACACCATGATTAAGATGTGCTTACTAAACTGCACTGGATCTCTCAATGGTCATAGCACTGTGTGCATAATATATAATTTTTTTTTAACTTCTCAAAAAGCTTGAAAAGTAAATATTGGAAGGCCTTGTTTACAGGTGGGAAAAGGGGACTTCAAGAAGTTCACATTTTGTCTTAGATTGCTTTTAAGTGATGTCGAGTCAGTTCTTACTAATAATGACTGTATAAATTTCCAAGGAGCAGCTGAGGGGTTTGACACTGTATAGCATTTCCAAGGAGCAGCTGAGGGGTTTCTGTCCTAGCCCCCTACCAGGACTCCTGTCCTAGATTATACAACCAGAAAATGACAGAAAGAATTTAGATTTAGTTCTATATTGTTTGATATTAAGATCTATGAAAATCCAAGACACATATAAACAATGAGCCCACAAGACTAACAGACTATGTGAATCTGAATTTTAACTTCCGTGACCCTAAGACCAGAAGAACTAGATGGTGTCTGGCTTTCACTGACAAACAGTCTAACATGGATCACAATAGAATGTCCTGGATAAAGTGGGAGTAAAGTGTGGAAGGAAACTCAGAATCATTAAAAAGAAGTAGCTTTCTAGTCTGATAAAGAATGGTGGCACTCCGAAGAGTACTGATTTTAATCAACCTTCATGCTTGAAACTGAACTCACCCCTATGGTTAAACTTTCAGCTGAACATTAGACAGGTCTATAAGTTGGAAGATAACATCAAGGAGCTAACTCGTCAAAACAATCAACTATAAGCAATCACAAGGAAAGCATTTACTCAGGCTTAAAGGTCAGAAGGCAGGAAGGGATAGTAAAGAAAGAAGAACGAAATGGAAATACAGGTAGAAAATGGTTTTATATTTTGGGGATTGCAATTAATGTCGTTAAACAAAATGTGTATGTTGAATGGAAAACCAACTTACTCTGTAAACATTTATCCAAATCACAATGATAAAAGTAAAAAAGAAAGAAAAAATCTATTTCCCATCATTTTCATCATATGGCCTTCGTGAATCTTCAGTTTGCTAAACAGGGATTAAATCCATTGACAAATACCTTGAAAGCAAGCAGGCAGCAACGTCATTCTCTCGTGCTCTTTGTTTTATCTCCAGCTTCAGCTCACTGTCCTGGTAGCTCTTCCAGACTAAGGAACCTCCCTGATGCTCCCAAAGCCTTCCTGCAGACTATACCCTGTGTTCCAGACAGCCCTCTTATTCTCCCCTCCAAATTTTATCACAGGAGAAATAGTATTTTCTGGTAGAAAATCACAGTGCAAGTTTAAATCTGGCCTCTACTACTTAGACATCATGTGACCTGGAGCTACATAGCTTTCTCTCGTGTAAAGGCACTGTGAAGTAGTCTTCTCTCTGAAGATGCTCAGCCAAGGCAGATCTCTAAAGCAGTGTCCTAATGCAGGAAACGTATGTTAACTGAGTACTTAATTTTAATAACTGTTGATGCCTTAGCCTTCCATTAGGCTAAGTATGAAGCTGCTAACTAAAAGGTCTGAGTTTGAAGTCACAGGCCATTGTGAGATAAAAGACCTAGTTTCTCCTATAAAGACTGTTGTTGTCCTGAAGGGCTGTTCAGTTTGTTCCTATCCATAGTCGATCCTTACCCCTGTATAGGGTTTCAGAGATTAGTAGACCAGTGTTTATCCTACAGAGCCACACCAGGACTCCTTATAAAGATGACATCCTAAGAAATCTTAGGGAACAGCTCTACTTTGTCTCATGGAGTTGTGGCTCATCAGGAAAAAGATGACTTTCTGTTCTGGCAAAGATGTACACCCTCATGTCTCCCATGCAAAGGAGCCTTAGTAGGGGAGTGAGTTATGCATTGGGCTGCAAACTGCTAGGTCAGCAACTGAAATCCACCAGCAGCTTCACCGGAGAAAGATAAAATCATCTGTTCCTATAAAGAATTACAGAGAACCGATTGACTGCACACAACCAGCATCACCCCCAAGCCCTATAATGGAACACTAATAGTGGCGCCGCTGTGGGTTAATGCATCAGACTGCAAAGACGTTTGAACTGCAAGGTTGGCAGTTCAAGCTCACCAGCTGCTCCTCGGAAACCCTATACAGGGTCACTATGGGTCGGAACCAACTTGACGGCATTTAACAGCAACAACAACAACAATGGTTACGAATCAGGCTGCTAACCACAAGGTCAGCAGTGCGAAACTACCAGCTGTTCCGTGGGAGAAAGATGAGGCTTTCTGCTCCGGTAAATATTTACAGCCTTGGAAACCCTGTGCAGGGTCACTATGAGTCGGAACTGACTCCACATTACTTAACAACAACAGCAAGTGGTGTAGTGGATTACGTGTTGGGCTGCTAACTGCAAAGTCAGCAGTTTGAACTCACCAGCTGCTTCACAGGAGACAGATGAGGCCTTCTGCTCCGGTAAAGATTTACAGCCTTGGAAACGCTGTACAAGATCGCTGTGAGTTGGATCAGACTCAACGGCACTTAACAAGTGATGGTATGAAGGGAAAAGTACCATGTGGCTATCAGAACGTCAGGGTCAGTTTTGGCTTCCAGGCCTTGAAGAAAGCAGAGCCTTTCTGGGCCTCTTCTTACCAGAAAATGAGAACAGGCCCTCTCAATGCAAAAATCAGAAACTCATCAGGCTCAACTCATTGTGCTAATTACAGTACACAGCACGACCCAGTCTGTCTGATTAATGATATTATGTAAGATGGACAGAAAAATCAGGTCATGGAATGGGCTCATTAATGATCATTAGTATGTGTGACTGCAGCTGTGTACCTGCTTTGGCTGAACACAGACCCAACCTGTGCTGTTCTCTATTACCTGAATTTGATGGCTTAAAAGGGCATGCAAAATCCCATTAGTATTGAATCCTAGCAGGCATCAAGACTGCTTTATTGGGTTTGGGTCTGTCATTAATCATGCTCTTACATCTGAATATTATTTGGAAATCTTCTTGCTCATCCTATCAGTGATTCAATCTAGAGGCCCCTTGCTACTCAGAGTGGTATCGGTAATATGGGTGTTGTCCCAGAGCTTTCTAGAAATATAGGATCCTAGACCCCGCCACTCTATCACAACCAATACCGTCAATGCATGTCAATTCAAATTGTAAGAAGCACAGGTTTAGGGTGTCAGGACAGCTTGTGGTAAGATAGTGACATCTCTCTCTGTGAAGTTCTTATGAACTTAACCCAATTTAATTACCAATGTAAACAGGGTAGGACATGAGCTAGACAATGTGACCAAGTCATAGATTGGGTGCCATGGTTTCCTATCTTGTTCTTGGTTTTCTGGGGGCTTAGAGGAAGCAGGTATAAGGCAGCTGGCCAGTGTCTGTGCTCAGGAGACTCCATGGACCTGGTTGTCTGTAACACCTTTGTATTAACTTCTGTGCACCAAAATGAGATCCTAAGGCCAACTGTTCCTATTTTATAATGTCTACTTGGGAAGTCACTCCTAAGAAATTAGCTGCTCTCCAAGATGTATTTACACATGAAACCACTAGTAGGAGTGTTAACATGTGTTTATAATGTAGAGATGTACTATTAAAACCATCCAGGGAATCAGGACTATATGTAGATTTTGACCACCATGAAACTGAATTGCATACATATCATTCAACTGCATGAAGATCCTTTTACATTACAGAGACCCAATTGGCTGCACACAACCACCATCACCACCAAGCCCTATATAATGGAACACTAATAGTGGCACCGCTGAGGGTTAATAGTTTCTCCTAATTATCACATTACTTACTCTAAGATTGGTATTTTCCTTCTGTCGGCATTTCATACTTCCCGCCTAACCTCACATCTCTTTCCACAACCTGAGAACTTCAAGCAAATTGACCAGTGACTGTGGGTTTCCAAGGATGTGGGACATTGAATTCGAAAACCAGAAGAGTTCCAGGCAGACTGGCTCAGTCAGGCAGCCTAACAGATATTGACTCCAGAAGTTTGAGATAGTAAAAAATTATAAAAAAAAAAAAAAAAAATGTTCTTAAGAGAACTCTATTCCTTAATAGCATTCCCCAACTAGAAAAAGAACAAATGTTTCCTTCTGCTTTGTCCTGTATGAGAAGAGTTTCTAAGACCTATCTGGACAAATGGCCACAATTTGAGAACTTCATTGCTGTCTCCTTCCTTTGCTTTCTTGGAGGTAATACAATCTCTCATATGATTAAAATACAAATTTTTTAAAGTTATATAAATGGTCATTGCTACACAGGCAGGACAGAGTTGGTGGTAGAGCTATAGTTGTAAATAAATAAATGTTTATAAATAAATGAAATAAAACATAGCTTGTAATTTTACAGCACAAGACAAGTGCTCTGAAATTCTCCTTTTATATACCCACCAGAGGACTTCTTCTATCAACCCCCAAACTTCAAAAAACAAATAAATTTACCATGACATGTTCAGGTCTGTTCAATGGCTACCATGCCAATCTATCTCATCAAGGATCTTTCTCACCCTCACTGGGTCCCTACTGACCCTGAGTTTCCTCCTATGTAAAATGGGATTAGACTGGTATCCATTTGCTGCAAGTTCTTCTGAGGATTAAGTGAAGTGCTCATAACGAATCTTGCATGGAGCTTCACCCACCATGAGCACTTGATCAGTATGGGTTCCTGCTAGTATAAGTGTTTTCCCCCTGAATTGCCCCTGCATAGGACTTGACAGATAACCTTTGTGTCATCAGGCCTTTCTTCTCCCAGGGCTTTTTAGGACTGCCCATCTTCTGGAAGGCACTGCTATAGGAGAGATCCTGAATGCTAAGGATGGACTCCCAACCACTCTTTCCAAACTAGTAAAGTGGTCATTGAGTCCACTTGGACTCATGGAGACCCCATGCATATCAGAGTAGAACTGGACTGCATAAGGTTTTCAATGGTTGGTATTTCAGAAGTAGATTGCCAGACATAGCTTCTGAGGGACCTTTGTGTGGACTCTAACCTTCAACCTTTCAGTTAGCTGCTAACTGTGTGAAGACTTTGCACTAGCCAGAGACTCCCACACTTCTCTATAAGTCTGAATGCAACACTGACCCTACAGATAGACAACCTAGATCCTACCCAAGCTGTTCTCTTTGGGAAATGGATCTAAAACTTGAAAGAAAAGAAAAAAAGAAACCCAGTCAGTGATTCTCTGAAGTATGGTGGTAGAGGCTGTGTGTTGTCAAGTCACTTCCTACTCACAGTGACACTGTATAATGTTTCCGAGGCTATAAAACTTTATGAGAGCAGAAGGTTTTATCTTTCTCCTGCTCTCTGAAATATATTGTTCATGATTTTCCCAGAAATCTTGAAAGTCCTACCTCCCCATAAGCACTCTGGCCTATTCGGTTTTGCTGTCCTGCCAGCATCATTAAACCCAGCTAATGGTGGGTGCTGTGGGTTAATGTGCTCGACTGCAGTCACTTTGAACTGCAAGGTTAGTGGTTCAAGCTCACCAGCTGCTCCTCAGAAACCCTGGACAGGGTCGCTATGGGTCAGAACCAACTCGACGGCACTTAAAAATAACAGCAATCCTGATGTAGTACTGAAGCACAAACACTGGACTGCTGACCTCTGCATAGGACTTTCAGATGCTCCTTGAAAACCCTAGACAGAGTCTCTAGGAGTCAAAACCAACTCAACAGCACTTAACAACAATGACACCTGTAATACCTGCCTCACCGTATTTTCTGCCTGACATCGCAAATGAACTAACAGTGAGTCTGAAATGTACCCAGAAGGAAAAATAAAAAAAAAAAAAAAGACTTCTTGTCATGCATATTACATAAATCACTACAAGGTAGAGTTCAATGTGTTATAAGCATACTCTGTTTATTTGATATCAAGACATTTTCTCCTTTTTCTAAGAGTTCACAGATCAATGCAGGTGTGCTGCAGGTGGAATACCACTCTAAACTGTTCATTTTCAAGAAGCAACAAGCATTATGTTTCTTAGAAAATCAGCGTCATTTGTGGTATTGTCCTTGAGAACAGATTTAACTGGTAGCGTAGTGGTTACGAATTGGGCTGCGAACCTTAAGGTCAGCGGTTCGAAACTACCAGCTGCTCCGTGGGAGAAAGATGAGGCTTTCTACTCCCATAAAGATTTACACCCTTGGAAACCCTGTACAGGGTCGCTATGGGTCGGAACCGACTCGAAGGCACTTAACAACAACAACAACAACATATGTAAAGAGAACACTTTCAAATAAATGTTGTTTCCTAAATCCTTGGACTTCCAGATTTTTTTTTTTTTCCTGCCCCTGAAAGTGAATCAAGTATTGATTTTTCAGCAATATAAAGAATCCTTTTCACTAAAAGAGAACCTGAAAGTCAGAGAGGGTATTCTTGTTTATGTATATAGTTACTTTTTTTAAATGAAATTTGCTTTCCTATCACAGGAACATAAATGTAGAGGTAGAAGACGCTTATTTTTATTTTTATTTACATTTTTATTGTGAATTGAGTAATAGTTTACATGGGAGAACATCAGTTTGACACTCATCATTTCATTGAAATGATTACAATCTCCTTTGTGCATCATAATTCAACAGTATTTGCTTCTATTCCCTCTGGTTGTTTTGTTGTTGTTGTTATTTTTTATTTGTTTTGTTTTTTAGGTATGTACGCAAAAACACTCAAGAATATGTAATCATTTAAACAACCAAAGGGCACATTCTGCAAGACTGCCTCCTGGCTGCCTCCAGTCTTTCTCTTTGAGAAAGTCTAGAGTCCAGAGTCCTCAGCTGCTTTATCTCTCCAAGTCTTCATCTCTGCCTCCATCTCTGGTGTCACTGCTTCTCTAGATAGTGTCCAGAGCTCGTGCTCCTCTCCCTTGATTGTCTTAGGGTCCTCTGTTCCTGGACTGTAAGATTAACTACTCACAACTTTTTGTTACAAAATGTCTACCTTTACATTTGTGACAGTCACAATTAGTCATGATAACAATTACTCATTATTGAATCATAATAATCTTATCTTCATTTCTTTTCACCAGACCTGTCTAGACAAGATCAAAATTATTCAGTGGTGATTCTACCTTCCCCTGCACACTCAGAAACTAAACTGCCTCTTAAAAACTTGTAAGCCAATCACTTTGTGCCTTTATATTCCCCCCATTTTAGCTAGCCAATGAGAAGATATTTCTTAAATTAAAATGGCAAAAGACAACATGAATCAACATCGTCTTTAATATCAGTGTTCTTTCATCATGGCTTGCTCAAAAAACATTTTTCTTCATAGAATATATTTAAGCTTATTAGCTGAGGAATTCTGATATCACATTATTGGGCTTTCTAAGTAGACAATATCTTTTGGTAGTCCAAAACTTTATATCATTTGGATCCGCTAAAGCTGATATGCCAAGAGTCTTTATCTGTAACAAGGTTGGTTGGTTATGTGTTAGCGAGTCAGTTCCAACTCATTGTATACCCTGTATTGGGTTTCCGAGGCTGTAAATCTTTATAAGAGGAAAAACCCTCCTCTTTCTCCCACGGAAGAGCTGGTAGTTTCAAACTGCTGACCTTGAGGTTAGCAGCCCGACTCATAACCACTATGCTACCAGAGATCCTTTATTTAAGAAGTTGTTACTTGTTAAGTGCCGTCGAGTCAGTCCCAACTCGTAACAATCCTATATAAGATTTTCAAGGAGTGACTGATGAGCTTGAACCACCGACCTTGTGGTTCAAACCAACCTTACAGTCCAGAATATTAACCCACAGCATCACACCAGGACTCCCATCTGTAAGAAAAATGGCCCATAAACTAGAACATCCCCTTGGGAACACCAACATGTACCAAGTGTCAATAAGCAGTAGACGTCTGTGTCCCATGGAAGGCGTTTCTGGGTCCCAAAGCTAGGTCCTCCCCTTCTAAAGTATAATCTTGCTCATTTATTCAGAAAATTTCCTCGGCAAAAAGACACAGACTTTTCTTTATGATTTCTTTCCTGCATCCACTTATGTGATTCCAGTTTCTTCATATAAGAAAATGAGTTTCTCTCTCTTTTTTATATATGTCTTTCCTGGTACTTAAGCAGGTGTAAAGTCCATTCTCCTATCTCTGTTTACTCTTCACAAAGCCATGTTTGCCTCATTTTCCCCTGATATTAATCCTCAGTATGCCATATAATCTCTGATAGTTTCCTGTACTCGCTCAATTTTTTGAACTTCTTATTGTGAACTGTGTTTAGGCTTATAGAACAGATCATCAGTTTCATCTTCAACAAATCGTGTACTTAGTTTCATTTAATTGATTGCAATCCCCTCAATGTAACATTAGTTATCACACTTTCTCCCTTACTCATTCAGTTTTTCTACATATTTCATCCTAATGTTATAAAGCTAATATACAATACTACCCAAAAAAGCTGCCTTCTCATTTGTTAAACTTTCCAGTTTATAGTAAGGCAATAAGGGATCACAGCAGATCTAGACGACAGAGACTCTGTGCTGTTCTAATGAAGTGGGGTCATTGTGTGGTCCCCAAAGCTTGGGCTAGATGAACACCCATCTACATACAATATGGAGGTTCTTGAACAAGGTACCTGACTTAACTCTAGGTTAAGTAAGCATTTGAATACATTCAATGATATGTGTAAAATATGTAAAAGCAAGTTACATATGCAAATATTAGGTCATAGGTAGTTCAGTGGCAAAAGTCCTACGGTTCCATGCAGGAGTTCAATTCCAGATCAATGAATCTCACAGGTACATCAATATTTGATAGCCATCTTTCAGTGGAGGCTTGTGTGCAGCCTTGAGACTGAACAGGTTTCTGTAGTGTTTAATCTTCCTGGTTATCTTCCTGGTTAAGTAGTGGTTCCAGACTAAGACAGACTAAAAAACAAGACGGGACAATCTGATTCTAATAACCAGCCAATGCAAGTCTATGGTTCACAAAGGTCTGATCCACAACCAGTCATGGGGGTGGTGTCGTACTGAACATAATTTTGTTCCATTGTGTGTGGGATCACCATGAGTCATGAGGTGACTCAACCACTGTTAACAAAACAGTCCTGGTGTGGTGCTGTGGGTTAATGCGTCAGACTGCAAAGCCATTTGAACTGCAAGGTCAGGGGTTCAAGCTCACCAGCTGCTCCTCGGAAACCTTATACAGAGTCGCTATGGGTCAGAACTGACTCGAAGGCACTCAACAACATATGTACATTATATATACCTTTTCATAACATTATGGAGATGATCATTTCATGACTGGGAGAATGGTTGAAGATAAGTGGGAATCTGTCCTGGTGTGGCGCTGTAGGATAAGCACTGGACCACAAGGTCAGTTTGGACCATAATGTTGGTAGTTCAAACTCACTAGTCACTCTTCAGAAACCCTATACAGAGTCACTATGAGTCAGAACCGACTCGACAGCACTTAACAACAGCAACAACATAAGGCACCTTAGACAAATCTTACATTTGCTTTAGGCTTCTGAATTTTACTTTAAAACAATATTGAAATATGAACTGCCCCAATCTTTGAAAATTAGTTAGTCACAAAATACCATTCAAAAGAGGTGAATTTTTGCTTATTGTTCTATAGTCTTAGCTGCCTGCTAGGAAAAATCTTTCCAGATACAATGTTCATGCTTTGCCCTAAATTCCAAACTAAGTTATGAAATAAAAATGTAAATTTACATTTCTATAAACAGTATGCAAGACTAGAGATGAATTCCAATTATTGATGTTTTAAAGTTAATAGCTTGACAGCTAAGCCATCTATCAAATTGCAGCAGGCAAAGCTTTCTAAAGTAAACTGTCTTACCTGGGGACAATAACTAATAAATGTCAGATTAACTTGCCAGGCCTTTCCTCACCTAGATTTAGATGGCTGCATCGAGGTCTGGTTCCTCCTCTAAAAGCCTCTAATTTAAAAGAGAAAAATTCAACCCCAAATTTTATATTTAACTTTTTTTTTCTTTAATTTATCTTTGTCAATAAATTAATACACCAAATAAGTTTACCAAGTCTGTTAAACTGTCCACCTGAAATACAGAGAACAGATGGGACACTGTAAATGGGACTCTCAGTAATTCAAGTTTTCCAACATTTAATAGGAGATTATCCTGAATAAAATGGCTCTCTTCATACACAAGTCTCTGGTGCACATAATAGGTAAATTTCTTCATTGCTCTTTAGACCAGAAGACTGGTGATGGAACAAGGCATCTGTCTAGCTTCAGTACCTCTGGGTGGATTACTTTCTGATTGTAAGGGCCCTACAGTGATGCAGATTTAGAGTCCAACTCCAGGCCTTCCCCTTGCTACCAATTGGAACTTGATCAAGTTTCTTAACTTTTCAACACATTGTCTTTATCATTTAAATAGGCTTAACAACAAATGCTAATACCTTGTCACCTGGTTGTTGTAAGGTTTAAAAAAGTTATTAAATATAAAATGCCTAGGCAATGACAAACAAAGCTAAACAAAATCTCCACACACTTCAGCCATTTCTAGAACACTCTCCATCCCACAGGACCCCTGCTAATGGAAATAAATCCTGGAGCCATGCTCTGTAATGAGTTAGGCTTTGTGTTCCCCACCTGGCCCTTCTCTCTTCCTATGAAAGGTTCCCTGCTCACATGGACTGTAGCTCTTCAACTTTCCCAAAGGGTCTCTTTGCCACTATGGTCACACAGTTGTTTCAGTCTCAAAACAACTTTTCTACTTTCCTTAGAAGCATGGGGATGTGTGCCCTGAGAACAGAAGGTTAATTTTTGACATCTTATGTGTTGGACTCCTAGTGTGATGTTGTAGGATCAGCATTGGACTGTGAACCACAAGGTCGGTGGTTCAAACTTACCAGCCGCTCCTCAGAAAACCTATACAGGGTCGCTATGAGTTGGAACGAACTCAATAGCACTTAACAACAACATGTATTATAAAAGACAACTTCCTCCCAGTCAGCCAACTGGAACAAAGTAACAACTAATTCTGATGCTCCATTCACCAAGGGGCAATAGAAACATAAACATTATATGTTCCTTGGAGGCCTCAGCTATTCTATTTTAGATATATAATACAACAGAAGAACATGCTGTGGCAATGTGGGTTAATGTGCTGGATTGCAAGGTCCGTTTGAACCACAAGGTCAGTGGTTCAAGTTCACCAGGCATTCTTGTAAACCCTCAACTCAACGGCACTAAACAATCACAACATGTTTCATATTATACAGGTATATGAGTTGGGTTGCTGTTGACTAGTTGACTGGTGTGGCACTGCAAGTTAATGCACTGAACTGCAAGGTCAGTTTGAACCTCAGGGTTGGCAGTTCAACCTCACCAGTCGTTCCTCAGAAACCCTATACAGGGTCTCTATGAGTTAGAACCGACTCGACAGCACTTAACAACAGCAAATGTTCATTGGTTATGTTTGATCTCATTATTTGGAGCCATTTCTGTTAAAGTATTTTACATTTTTTACGTTTTTGTTAAGACCATACATCTATTATGACCTTCACTTTGTTGTTGCGAAATGCCTTCTAGTCAATTATGACTCATAGCCACCCTTCATAGGGTTTCAAAGGTGCAGCTGTTGGGTTTGAACTGCTGATCTTGAGGTTAGTCGTGCAGCATTTATCCTATAGTGTCACATCAGGACTCCATGTCTTTTCTTAGTGCTAAACAAAGTCACTACCAGCATTGAACTATCAACACAGTGCCAGAATATAAATCAATATACCTCTTCCTTCATGAAGAAGTCCTGGTGGCGTAGTGGGTTGCATGTTGAGCTGCTAATCGAAAGGTCAGCAGTTCAAATACACCAGTCACTCCTTTGGAGAAAAATGAGGATTTCTACTTCCATAAAGATCTGCAGCCTTGAAAACCCTTTACAGGGTCACAATGAGTGGAAGTAACTCGACAACATACCATCACCACCACCACCACCACCTTCCTTCAAAGAAAGTTGTTGTTACGTACCATCAAGTTGGTTCTGACCTATAGTGACCCAAGGAGTGGTGGGTGAGCTTGAACTGCCAGCCTTGGGGTTCAAATTGGCCTTGCAGTCCAGTGCATTAATCCACAGCGCCACACCAGGAAAGTTGTAGTTCTAGTTTTAAAAAAAAAGCTCAGCTGAATTAAATAGTGCGCTTAGTGAGTGAATTGATTTACATTCTGGCATAAACTCCTTTGTTGTTGTTGTTAAGTCAACTCAGTTCCAACCCATAGCGACCCTGACACTGTTCAGGATTTTCGAGGAGCAGCTAGTGAGCTTGAACAACTGACCTTGTGGTTCAAACGAGTTTGCAATCTAACGTATTAGCCCACAGTACCACACCAGGACTCCATAAACTCCGTATCACATAATAAAATTATAGCAAACACTTTCTGGAGTGGCAGAATGTCCATAGGACACATTAGAATGTCACTGTGTTAGACAAGACAACTTTTCTCACTAACTCAACTCTGAAATGCTCCTGATGACCTCCCAAATTGGAGCTCTCCCAGTCTGTTTTATTCCTCACTCACTACTGGGTGTATTACATCCTGTATGGATATAAGCACATACTGAATAGATTCCATATCAGTGTTTTCCAAAATTCTTGGATTCAAGAAGCATTTGACAAGTTTGTTGATTGTGTAGCTTACGAGACTTCAGTAACTTAAATTCATCAGAGTTGGTATAAGCAACAACCAAACCAGTTGCCATTCTGACTCATGACAAAGTCATGTGGTACAGAGTAAAACTGTGTTCTCTAGGATTTTCAACACCTGTGATTTGTTTAAAGCCAACCACTAGGTCTTTTTCTCTGAGGCACCACTGGCAGTGTTTTAAATACCAACTTTACAGTTAATCACTGAGAGCTTAACGATTTGTGCCTGTTGAGACTCCTTAGGGTTGTTAATTTGTTGTTATTGTTGTTGTTAAGTGCTGTCCAGTCAGTTCTGACTCATGATGACACTGTTCAGGATTTTCGAGGAGTAGCTTGTGAGTTTGAACTGGCGACCTTGTGGTTCAGACTTACCTCGAGGCCGAGTGCTTAATGGTGTTTTTGTTACGTGCCATCAAGTTGGTATCGACCCATAGCAAATTTATGCACAGCAGAATGAATTACTGCCTGATCCTGGGGCAACC
This sequence comes from Chrysochloris asiatica, assembly GCF_000296735.1. Classification (NCBI taxonomy): domain Eukaryota; kingdom Metazoa; phylum Chordata; class Mammalia; order Afrosoricida; family Chrysochloridae; genus Chrysochloris; species Chrysochloris asiatica. The sequence continues at coordinate 1,073,526 of NW_006408562.1, read as the reverse complement.
TCACTATCGTTGCCACACTTGAGCCCATTGATGCTGCCACTTGGCCAATCTATCTCATTGGGGGTCTTCCTTTTTTTCTCTGACCCTCCACCCTACCAAACATGATATCCTTCTCCAGCAACTGGTCCCTCCTGACAAAATGTCTGAAGTATGAAAGATGAGTACTCTGGCTGCACTTCTTCCAACACAGATCTGTTGGTTCTTTTGGCAGCCCATGGCACTTTCAATATTCTCCTCCAACACCATAACTCAAAAGCATCAATTCTTCTATGGTCTTCCTTATTCACTGTCCAGCTTTCACAGTAAATTGTGATTTTAACAAGTATACCACATGATTCTAATATTTGTAATCCATGCAAAACAATAGCACTTCAGGATATGAAATTCAACATTACCTCTGATGTTTTATAGATGGAGATGTTCTACTTACCACATTCCAAATCCCCCAGGGGAATGTTAAGGCATAGCAAAGAGGGAGATCTTGGTGCCATTGAGACTTTGAACCAACATCAAAAACCACCTTTCTCCATAATTCTTATTCTATGAGAACAAATAAATCACACATAGTTGCATTTTTTTTTTTTGTTATTTACAGACAAACACAATCTAACTGATACACTGTTTTATATGTCATTTTCTCAATGGAACTGTCCCCCCAAATTAATGAGCCACTCTGATTTCTCTTATCTGCATGGTGACTCCGAATTAGAGCTTTTTAAAATATCCTGCTGAAAGATTTTATTTGTGTTGTTAGTATTATGTATAGAAATGTTGCCGTCCCAAAAAGATTTTAAGTGATTTTGAAAGTATCTGTGTAGTACTGGTTATGTTGTAAGCACTATCTGGTATCAGAATCAGCTGAGCTCATGATTGGTTCAAAACACCTGCCTTTCTTAATTTCCATATGCACTCTTTTTCACCCTGGAAACTGTAGTCACACAAGATGTTTGGAATTCCTTGGATCTACCTCCTGTGGATCCAAAGACTTCTTTGCATGTAGCTTCCTCCATCCTGGTGCACTCCTCTAATCCCCACTCATCTTTCAATTTTTCATTTAACCTTATCCTATTTCCAGACTTGTTTTTCTTTGTGCCATCGAGTTAGTCCCAACATGTATTGATCATGTATAGGGTTTCTAAGAGACTCTGGTGGGTTTGAACTCCCAAGCTTGTGGTTATAAGTCCAGAGCTTATCCTACAGTGCTACACCAGGGCTCATCACACCAGACCAGATAACTTTTCTTACCTTCTTAAGTGATAGTAATTTTTTCCACTTATCCTATTTTTTACAATGGTAATTATTTGTTATTTTCTCTATTATTCACAAATCTATGACCATTGAAAATAAAAAAATGGGTTATATCATTCTTTCTAACTGAATTCCTAGTTCTTAGTTGAGTGACTGACACATGGAGGGCAATAAATCCAGGTTGAATGGAAATAAGGGTAAATGAGCAATTGTTTCAAGTTCCACAACCACTGGGTAGGACAGGGGTGGATGGGGAAAATAAATTCTAAAAGATCTCGAAGATTCTTTTCTAGTCTACTAATCAAGAATTTATTATTCTTTTTATGAGTGGGATCAAACTGTGTTATTGTAAGTGAATTGTCTGAATCAATACACATTTACTGTTCTGTTGTTTTACTCTGTACAACAGATAAGAAAAACAATGGTCTAAAATGTGCCAAGACAAACGATATAAAACAGACTAAAAATGTTCCTAGATATCAGAACTTTGTATTAGAATGTTTTTTGTTTTTGTTTTTCAAAATAATGTCTATGGAACTGCAATTTTGTTATGTCCATGTTGTTATTGTTAGGTGCCGTCGAATTGGTAGTGACTCTTAATAAACTTCTGAACAACAAACTGAAACAGTTTGTTCATGTCCTGTGTCCATTTTGGGGAGGCATACACTAGAAAGGGAAGGAGAAAGGAAGACCAAGGCAGATGGAGAATAGTTAGGTAGGTTTATATGGGCTAAAGAGGACAGAGGTAAATAATGATATATGCACAACCGTGGAACAACAGCGCTCATGAATACAAAGATTGAGGCATGGTTTGAATGGGTAAAAGTGGGAAAATGATGTTAAAATGCTTGGCTGTCTTTCGAATCTTGGTGTCCCTAACCTACATTTGTAAAGTAGACATTTGAAGGGGAGAGGGAGGAATAACTAGAAACATCAACAGAGAAAGGTTGCAAGTCCATCTTCAACCTATAACTGATTGGAATACCTAAAATGGGGCTAGAACTTGTCCAGTGAAGGAGGTTTCCTGCAGAGCCTTTGCATTGCACAAGTACATAGGTGGAATGCTGATCCCCATCCAGAATTTTCTGAGGTAGGACATTTCCACTTGAAACGACAAGCAGACCAGCCTGGAGTAGCTAGAACAAAAGATACTTCTTTTGACCAGCAGGAAACATCAAAAACAATAAGAGCAGCTAAATTGACTACTACAAGAACAAGCAAGTTGTTCCCCAGAGAGCCATCTGGGCAAGTGGTCGGGTGCCCTCAAGGCAAACCCCCTTCCAAGACTAAAACTCAAGGTAAATACACAAGCAGGCATGTGGTCTTTCTGTTGACCATGTTGGGGAAAAAATAGCAAAGAAGTTGTGAGCTAAGTCCGACCACATTCAATAAAAGTATTACGAGACTTGTGGACTTCTGAGCCCAGGGGCAGGGACATGGCCCCAGAGGACTGGAGCGGAGTGTGAAGTGTCCAGTTGATATGAAGTGAGGGTTAATGCACAAGAACACCCACATTTGTAGGTAGCATTCATTTGACCTGGCTTCAATGGCTGGACGATCAGAACACAACTAGAGGAAGAAAGAAGAGAGGAAAAAAAGAATAATACACTATAATTAGATGAACTTGACCTATGCTTATGGATGCAGTATGGCAAACGAGTGAACAAATCTTTATAGTGAGGATCAGTCCCATCCCCTTTGTACACAGGGTTGATAAGGATGGGTAACTTAAACATTGGCTACCCAAAAAGGGGGGTGGGGTACTACAAATGCAAGAAGTGACTGGCTTACAAGCTGTCAATAAGGAACCTAGTTCCAAAGGGTACGGGGAAAGGTAGAATCTCCACTGAGTTGTTTCCAACCTGTCTGGATGGGGCTGATAAAAGGTGATGGGGATAAGACTCTTGTAGTTCAATAGGGAATGATTGCTATCAGAACTGTGAGTGCTGGAAAGGTAAATGTAGACATTTTGTAACAAAAGGAAGGGAGTGATTGATTTTGCAGTCCAGGAGCAGAGGTCCTTGGTACCATCAAGGGAGAAAAGCAAAGTGTGGGACCCTACCCACAGAAGTAGTGATGCCAGAGATGGAGGCAGAGATGATGCAGTGGAGAGAATGAGCTGGGGACTCTAGACTCAGGGAGGGATAGGGACTGTGTGCTGGTGGGTGGTTGGGGGACAGGCATGTGGTGTGTACCCTTTGGTTGTTTGATAATGCATGCAGGAGATTGTAATCATTGCAATGAAATGAAATACGATAGGATAAATGTAAAGATAATGTTCTCCCATGTAAACTATCACATAATTCACCATAAAAAAAAAAAAAAAAAAAAAAAGTTCATCAGAATCACCTCCACAAAAAATAAACAAATAAAGATATGACAGTTTAATGTCATATCAATGTCCTTGAGACAAAATTAATTGGATACCAGTAAGTAATATCTATTTTATTATAGGAATACTGGTTGGCTCTGAAGAATAACCACTAGACAGCTATCCCCAAAGTCATTGGTTCAAACCCACCAGTTGCTCCTTGGAAACCCTACACAGGGTCACTATGAGTCAGCAACTTGACAGCACTTAACAACAATAACATTTTATTATATGGGCAATCAATATGCCATGCACTTCACTATAACCATAAAAATATTTTAGAGAATAAACAAGATGACGGATCGGGTAGACATATAGCAGAGAGCTCTGCCAACAGCAACACAGAATACCTGACCAAGCAGGCTCAGGGGATGGTCCCAGAACTCTGAACCACATATAAAGGAATACTTAGAAGGTTGGAAGG
>NW_006408562.1:1057796-1066551 GCF_000296735.1 Chrysochloris asiatica | reverse complement strand
TTATAATCAATGTAATGAAACAAGTTATATGAATTGTTGGATGTGAAAAGGATGATGTGCCCTATAAACTTTCACTCAATCCACAATAAAAACCTTAAATTAAAAAAAAAAAAAATTTAAATATTGTGACTCTAATTCTTAAAACCTATGAGTCACCTGATAATTGAGCCAAAGTTGAGTCATAGTCTCTCTGCTACTCTGAATATCTTCCTCATTTGCTGATCTAGCCTCCCCAGATCAGAAATGAAAAGACCAAACACCAGCTCCATATGCAGAGGTCAAGAAAAGGCCATCAAAGGTGACAAACCTCGAGAACATGCCAGAAGTGGAAATGGATAGGATTCATATGAAAAAAGGGTAAGGCTAGTAGCTGCAAAGAGATTTAAGATGCCTGATTGGTCTTTATGAACCTCAGTCGCTGGTCAAGAGATGCTTTTGTTTGGCTTCAAGATAATAAGTTCAGTGGCCAGAAATATCCAAATTTGCAGCAGAGCTTTAAAAAGTAAGAGCAAAAAAAAAAAGTCCAGAAACTGCAGTCATTTTCTGATGAGCATATAATCAGAGGGTACGAGCTCTCATAGGAGTTAGGTTAAAGAGAAGGAGAAAAGAACTAGCAGTTCTAAACAGTAATCAGTTCTTGAAACCAGTTTTACAATTGGTGAACTTTCATCCTGCTCAGTGAGAAATCTAGTCTTCCGGGAAGACTGCAGCAATTACTAGCTTTGTGGTAATGAATCTGTTCTAGGAGTATGTAGGGTTTCACATATAAAAAGCCAATTTTTCAAATTCTTTTATCAGACCTCCTGCTAGATGACTTTCCTCAAACATTCAAAGAAAGGAAATTGAAACATGGAATGCTTTGAAGTCAGAAGACCCAGCAATGAACAGATTCGATAATAAAGATTATTGGTGCCTTGAAACAAAAAGTCTTATATTATTCCCTTTTAAACTAAAAATAACACATCCTTTTTTCTTTTCTCCTTGAAACGAAAGGAATAAATATTCATGAGAAAAGGATTATAAGGCATAGAAAATCAAAAAGAATGACAGAAATCAAAATCCAAGTTTGTACCACTCTGATATAATCACAGTTGTGCTTTATTTATTTACCTTTGATCTTTATATCTGAGAGGTGTGTGTGCATACATGTATGAGTGTGTACTTTCAAATGAATGATGAAGAAGAGGAAGATTCCCCACCGAAGGAAATGTGGTTTTAGGGTTTGATGAAAAATATGTTCCTGATGTTGTTAAGTGCCATTGAACAACAGAATGAAATACTGCTGGGTTCTGCTCCATACTCAAATCATTGCTAAGCTTGAGCCCATTGCAGCTGCCACTGTGCCAATAAATCTTGTTGGAGGTCTTCCTCTCTTTTGCTGATCCTCCACTTTACCTTCTGATGTCCTTCTCCTGGGACTGGTCCCTCTTGACAATATATCCAAAATGTGAGAGACAAAGTACTCTGGTTGCACTTCTTCCAACACAGATCTGTGTACTTTCAGTATTCTCCTCCCACACAGTAACTCAAATATATCAATTATTCTATGGTCTTCCTTATCCACTGTCCAACTTTTGCATGCATTTAAGGTTTCTGAAAATAGCATGGCTTGAGTCAGATGCACCTTAGTCTTCAAAATGGTATCTTTTGAAGATATCTCCAACACCTTAAAGAGGTCTTGTGCAGCAGATCTGTCTAATTCAATATGTCATTTGATTTCTTGATATTGACCTTGTATCACAGGCATAGAGACTAGCATTTACAACATATCAGAAAATAGAGAAACTTAACTAGAAAGGCTATAATAAATAATTAGCTGCCATAAAATATACCTCATTACATATCCTCATCTGAATCCTGCTTGAATCTCAGGTAGTTCCCTGTCAATGTACAGTTGCAGACATTTTAAATTACCTTTAGCAAAACCTTGCTTGCATATGGTATCAGTGATATTGACCAATGATTTCCACATTCTGTTGGGTCACCTCTCTTTGGAATGGGTATAAATATTAATGTTTTCCAATTAGTTGGTCAATTAACTGTCATCCAAATTTGGGGGCAAAGATAAGTGAATGCCTCCAGTACTGCACCATTTTCTTGAAAGATTTTAATTGCTGTTCCATAAATTCACGCAGTCTTGTTCTACAATGCCTTCAGTGAATTTGACATTTCTTCCTTCATTAGCATTGCCTCTTGAACATATGCTACCTCTTGAAACTGTTGAACATCAACTGTTTCCTTTTGGTATAGTGACTTTATATATATACTCTAATATTTCTATCTTCTTTTGAAGCTTTCTGAATCGTTCAATATTTTCTTCAATATTTCAAGTCGTGACTTGAATTTTTTCATCAGTTCTTTCAGCTTGACAGATGTTAAGCATGTCCTTAACTTTTGGTTTGCTATACTACAGGTCTTTGCAGATTTCGTTGTAATAATTAACTTTGTCTTCGCATGCTGTTCTTCAGTAATTTCTGTTCAGCTCTTTATTTCCTCATTTCTTCCATTTGCTTTAACTTCTCTACATTGGAGATCAAGTTTCAGTGTCCCTTCTGACATCCATTTTGATCTTTTCGTTCTTTCTTATAGGCTTAATGATCTTTTGCTTTCTGTATGATATTCTTGCTGTTTTGAGAAATAATTCTCCTGGGCATGGTTCAGCTTCAGGAATTCATGAGGTTGCTAGACCAGGCACACTGATTTACATCCAGGGATATGTAAGCAGACTGTTCTAGGAATAGGAAATTTAAATAAGAATACAGTCACTAAAACCATTGGCAAGCCATTTTGGCTTCTCTGGGGGGAGGGAAAATGGGACATGCCATAGAATTGCATATGGGGAACTGGAACTGGAGGAGGGGCTTTTAGGAGACAAGAATAAAAACGGTTTGTGGCGGGCCATGTGGTGCATCTGCCCATGTCTACTGGGTTGGGCACCCGATTTTGCAAAATTGAATAAAGAAAACCTCACTCTAGATAAAATGAGTACAGATTGGATTTCTTGAGCATTTGTCGGCATGGACATTTCTCACAATGTCATCCCATAATTGGTCTTTGGTCATTAGTGTCTTATGCATCAGATCTGTTCTTCAGATGATCTGTAAATTTAGGTGGGATATGTTCAAGGTCATATTTTGGCTAGTGGACTTAATTTTTTTTTTTCTTCTACTTCAGCCTGAACTTGTATATGAACAATTGATGTTATGTTCAGCAATCTGCCCTTGACCTGGTTTTGCCTGATGATATAGAGCTCTTTCACCATCTCTTCCCATAGATGCAGTCAATTTGATTTCTGTGTATTCCATCTGGTGAGGTCCATGCATATAGACATGTTTTATGTTGTTTTAAAAGGTACTTGCAATGAATAAGTCATTCATCTTGCAAAATTCTACCTTGTGATCTCTAGCATCATTTCTATCACCAAGGACATGTTTTCCAGCTATTGATCCTTACTCTTTGTTTCCAACCGCAGCATTCCTATCATGAGTAAATATCAATACATCTTGATTGCATGTTTGATCAATTTCACACTGAAAAAGTTCAAACCACTGGTTTTAGTGGTAGGTTCATAATATTGAGTGTTATTAACTGGTCTTCCTTGTAGGTTTATGGATATCATCCTATCACAAACAGCTTTATTCTTTAAGACAGGTCTTGACAATGTTCTTTTTGATGATGAATATGATGCCATTTCTCTTCAATTTGCCATTCATAACATAGTAAATCATTCGACTGTCAGATTTGAAATGGTCAATACCAGCACATTTCAGATCACAAATGCTTAGGATATCAATATATCTCATGAGAAATTTTTAATACCTGTAATAGCTGACAACCATCTAAGAATGGTATTATTCAGTTTTAAATTGCATAGTGTTAATTGTCTTATTGTAAATAGTTCCACAGTATTTTCTTTGCCTTCCTTCAATAAAAATCTTTCCATACAGTGCCTTTTCTTAGTGGTATTTAAGGTGATGGAAAAAAAAAGTGAATGGGGAACTTTATGCATTCAATTTCTTAGTTGATTTTGAGTGAAGAATATTTAACAGCAACAGGTGTGAAGTTGCAGAGAGAAGAAGGAAAACTTAGTAGAAAACGTAATATGAGTAGGGAATTCAAGTTCTCAAATGATCCTTTTCAGTTTGGGGAACAGACCTTATTGTACAAGGGAAAAATCTCAAGACAGATTTATAAAAACATTAATAGAAACAGGCCTCCAGTATGTTTTAGGACTTTGGCACACAAAACTACTGAGGCAGCTTCTCTGGTCCCAAGCAGTTCAATGTTGTGTATGGCATCCTACTCCAAAAACCAGAGTCCAGCAACCGACATATAATATAAAACACTATAGAAGCTCAATCAGTCTTTTAAAGCAATCAACAATTGAGCCTGAATCTGGACTATGACCTTGAAATAGTTACTGATCTGACTTTGGAAAAATGGCAGAGTAGGAGAAGTGCTAGACAGGCCCCCTACAGTAAACATACAGAAGACCAAATGGAACAGATGCAAATGATAGTCCTGGTACCTTGAGATTCAGATGCAGGGACACAGATGTGTATTGAATGTAATACCCTAATTCAACAGGTTTTCCTTTTGTTTTAGTTTTGCAACAACATGTCAGAAAAGGTTTAAACAGAGCTTCAAGATTTGTTAGTCCAAAACTGTATATCACTCTATTGAGTTCCAAAATTCACAACTTGGAGATATGCAGATATCTAGGAACCTGAGTGGTTTGGATTTAAGGGTAATGACCAATAGAACATCATTAGCAATGCCCATCCTCAACAGAATTGACAGCATTGTTCCCTGTGGTATAATGGAAACATGGAGTCCTGACCTGATTTTGTCATTTGCTCTGTGACAGAAAGAGCTTTAATATAAACTGAAGCTTGTATTGACTTTCATTCAAATATTCTCTGAATCATTTTTATTTGGCCTTGAATTTTTAAGGCATACTGAATAAAAAAATCCTTATGTAAAAGAAAGAATGGTCTTCGCTTTTCCTATATTATACTTGGATGATTTAGCAAAAGCTCCAAGAGAACATATATACTCTAAACACAAGAAGTCAGTGAAAGTTAAAGTTGTTGTTGTTAAGTGTCATTGAGTTGGCTTAAACCCATTGAGAACCCTGTATAGGGTTTCTGAGGAGTGGCTGGTGAGTTTGAACCACCAACCTTGCAGTTCAAGTGGCTTTGCAGTCTGGCGCATTAACCCATAGTGCCACACCAGGACTCCTAAAATTAGACTAAGTTAAAAGGGTAGGTAATGAGTTCTTCATCATTGGAGAAGCATAGACTGAGTGCAAGATGGAAATGTGGTAGAGAAGCCTTAATGGTTGAAGGAACTTTAAGGCTGAAGGAGATTAATTACATAAGGTTTCCTTTTAAGCCTGAGAGGTTATGTAATTCTGAAGACAGTATCAAAGAGGAGTGATTTCAACAAGGTAGGCACTTAGGAAGGACAACATAATTACAGATCATCATGGCAGGGATCTTAGATAGCTCAATATCCTGTGGCAACCCTTAAACCACAAAGCCATAGCATATAGGATTTTTGGAGTCTATCTATGACTTCTATCCTCACTCTCATTTGGGGATAATATATCAGAAAATCATCATTGGTATCTGACCCATGACAAAGTGACTTACCATATTATATAGTCTAAGAACTTTGGGTCAGAAGGAAGTACTTTGAAAAGTATTAGTACAGCACTCCAAAATGTGTGTTCAATTGAGAAATGCGGTTGTTGATTCTAATACGTGTCTCCAGATTATTTCTACTATAAAGTAAGGAGCAATAGAGCATCTTTAAATAAATGGTATGGAAACAGTTGAATGAGTCTGGCTATTCAGTTATCTATGAAAAATATGAAAAAGAGTAAGTTACCTCTCTTTTAACAAGCAAGATATGATTTTCATTATTCTTTTTTTTTTTTTTTTTTTGCTTTAACATCTGTTCATTTTTGGCTTACTCTTTTTCTTGTGTCCTCAAGGCTTACTAAAATACCCACCAAGCTCATTCAAGGTAAATAAAGCAAGGTTTTCTTTTGCACCTAATTAAAATGCTGTTCTGTTTTTTTGTTTTTTGTTTTTTTTTTTTTTAGAATCAGGCTTTTAACTGATTGTAACTTAAGTCAACTCCTCAAATACTAAGGAAGGTAGAAGAAATGCCCGTGATCCTCCTTAACCTGGGATATTTGTTGTGTTGCAAGGTTATCTCAACTGAGAGAATTTAGAAATACCTGACACTCAAAGTTTGCCCATGTCCACAGAATTACTTCTGCTCTCCATGAGCATTTCGACAACCTCTCAATGCCAGGAGCAGATGTGGGATGTTGCCAGAAGGAAAAATCCAAAACAGCTGTACTTATAATTTCGTGTCTGCATGTAAGGTCTCACAGAGGAGCCAACACCAGCACCTGAGTCCCACTCTGCTAAAGCAGACAGCACTGAGGAAACAAAAAGCCATTTGTTACCTTTTGTAGTTTTTGCATAACTCTACTTGCTTATTAAATGTGGAATGTGTCCAGTTCTTTTACCCTCTTTTTATACAGCACAATGAATATATCATCCCATTAGCCTACAGCTTAGAGCCAATTTTGCTATCATCATTCGTTTAGGGCTTAATAGTGTTTACCAAGGCTTTCATAGAGCTCTTTGTGACATGCTGCAGAAGCCAGCCTAGCAACTGTAGCTAACAGGCTCACAACACAGTCTTTCCAATGCAAAAGCATTGGCTTAAAGCATCTCAAGGCATTTGTCCAGTGTGCTTTTAAAAATGTAAAGGTTCTAACAAAACAAAATAAACGGTTAGGGTCCAAGACAGACAAAGAGAATCACAAGTAGCACATTGAGACACAAGGTGGTTTTTAGCTGCCTTGGGTAAGAAGGAAGAGGGAGGGGAAAGTCGGTGATGTGACCCATTTATCAAGCCACATTAGTGGGAGTTGGTGTCAGGACTGAGAGGCATTAGCACTTTGTATTGTCCTCCCACAAACACCTTTTGTCTTTGCAACTGGTGTGATTCAGACAGGTCTGAGCAGGAGGGGGTAGATGCATTCAGAAATCCCTACCCCCTCTGTTGCCTTCAAGGCCAACCTATAGAGTTGACCTTAAGGTTGATGTCTATAGTATGATTGGCCTCCCTTTCCCATCTGACCTGCAAACCCAGGCCTCTCAGCTCTCTAGAGTTCCTGAGTTAAAGCCAAATATCTTTGCCAAATTCCATTTGCAAACTTGTTGTTTTAGCTAAGTGCTGTGCTCTAGTCAGTTCAACTCATAGGGACCCTGTATAGAGTCTGTGAGGTTTTAAATCTTTGCGAAAGCAGAAAACCTCATCTTTCTCCCATGGAGCTTCTGGTGGGCTCCAAATACCAACCATGTGGTTTACAATTCAGTGCTCATGCTATGGATCCACAAGCTCCAAAATTATCCATTCTCTGTAGTTGTTGTTGTTAAATACCGTCGAGTCAGCTCTGAGCCATAGCAACCCTATGTAGGGTTTCTGAGGAGCAGCAAGTGAGCTTAATTTGAAGGTGTCATTCTTTTTTTTTTTCAGGAAAAATTTTCAGGTTTTTTTGGTCATATCCCTGATGCCAGAATGAAAGGACATCTTCCTTATATGTCAGTTTCAGATACAAACAAACATGTGTTTTGGGAGTTGTACCATAATTCTTTGTAACTAGATACCAAAAGTAAATGTTCACATGAGTCATGCCCTAATTCAATAGGCATCTTCTAGAAAACATTTTACTAGCTTTTTGTGTCTTTTCAGATCTTTTCCCATTTTAAAATGTTGGATCTTTGTTGTTCTTGATACTTGTTTCTAACTCTGTTGTTGTTGGTTTCCACTGTGTTCATTCCTAACTCATTGTGATCCAATGCCAAGTGGAATGAAATGTTGCCCAGTCCTGCACCACCCCATGGTCAGTCATGGATTGGACTGCTGTGATTCATAGCATTTTCACTGACAGGATTTCTGATGACAATGCGGGTTAATGTGCTGGACTGTGAAGTCAGTTTGAACCACAAGGTCGGTGGTTCAAGCTTACCAGCCGCTCCTCAGAAACACTATACAGGGTCACTATCATTCGGAACGGACTACAAACAGGAAACAACAGCGCATAACAACACTGCATCTTAGTCCAGAAACTTAATTTAGAAGTTCTGCTGAAACCTGTTCAGCATCATAGCAACACACAAACAACCACAAAAACAAGTGGTGGCTACACATGAGATACATTGACCAGAAATCAAATTCACATCTCCCTCATGGATGGTGAGAATTCTTATCGGTGGACCACCAATGCCTCATGCTCCTATTATACCCAGTTATCAAGAGACCACTTACATCTTAGGAAACAACTTTCTCTATTTTTGTGTGTGAAGGTCACAAGATTGTGTTTGGTTTTCAAAAATCTCATAGAGTTTTTTGTTTAGTGGACCTTGAGTTTAAGCTAATGATAGTAAAACAGTTTGGTAAAAGATAGCAAGAATGGTTATACAACTTGAAGAATATAATCAATGTCATTAAATTATACATTGCTGATATTATATGCTTTGTTATATATACTTCACCACAAAAAAAGAAGGGGGAAAAAATCTCATGGGAAAATGATTTCCTGATAAAGGGTGGCTGTCAAAAAGTCAAATGAATACAATGGAAACAATGCAAATGCATGGTTTAGCTTTGGCTTCCGATTTTCATATCAATACTTGAAGACCATCTATTGGTACATGCCAAAAAAAAA
>NW_006408562.1:1044805-1046506 GCF_000296735.1 Chrysochloris asiatica | reverse complement strand
GGGAGATTTTAATATGCCTCTTTTGAAAGGGGATAAAACAACCAGAAAGAAACTAGACAAAGCTACAGAGGAACTAAACAGCACAATACACCAAATTGACCTCATAGACATGTACAGAACATTCAACCCAACAAGAACACAATATACATTCTTTTTCAGTGCACATGGAACATTCTTCAGAATTGACCATGTGTTAGTTCAAAAAGCAAGCCTCCATAAATTTACAAACATCAAAATATTACAAAGCATCTTTACAGACCACAATACCATAAAATTATAAATCAACAATAAGAAGACCAAGGAAATAAAGTTTAATACAAGGAAACTGAATAACAGCCTGCTGAAGAGAGACTGGATAACAGAAGAAATTAGATGTAAATTCAGAAAGTTCCTAGAAACAAATGAGAACAAAAACACAATATACTAAAACCTTTGGGACATGACGAAAGCAGTGCTGAAAGGACAATTTATTGTGATAAATGCACACATCCAAAAAGAAGAAAGAATCAAAATTAACACATTAACACAGCATCTCCAGCAACTAGAAACAGACCAACAGAGGGAACCTACAGTCACCAAAAGAAAAGAAATAATAATAAAGATCAGAGCAGAAATAAGTGAGCGAGAAAACAGAAAAACTATAGAAAGAATCAACAGGACAAGAAGCTGAATCTTTGAAAGGATTAATAAAATTGACAAACCATGGGAAAGAAAACCTAACAAAAGAAAAGAGGGAGAAGACACAAATAACACACATTAGAAACCCCGTGGGTGATGTCACCATAGAACCAAAGTAAATTGAAAGGATAATAACAAATTTGAAAACGTAGAAGAGATGGATACATTTTTAGAAAAACACAACCTACCTAAACTCATACAATGAATTAGAAGACTTGAACAGACCCATAACAATAGAAGAAATCAATCAAGTCATCAAAAAAAAATCCCAACCAAAAGAAGTCTAGGCTCAGATGGCTTCACTGGTGAGTTCTACCAAACACTCAGGGAAGAGATGTCATCTATTTTACTCAAATTATTCCAGAATATAGAATATATGAAGCAAGCATAACTCTCATACCAAAACCAGGGAAGGACTTCACTAAGAAAGAAAATTATCTACCAATATCCCTCATGAACATGATGCAAAAATTCTCAACAAAATCCTAGCCAATGGAATCCAGCAGCACATCAAAAAAATAAAACATCATGACCAAGTGGGATTCATATCAGGGAAGCAAGGATGGTTCAACATTAGAAAAACAATCAATGTAATCCACCATATAAACAAGAAAAAAGAAAACAACAACAACACATGATCATATTGATTGATGCAGAAAAGGCATTTGACAAAATCCAACATGATGGGAAAAAATCTTTTGCAACAACACATCAAACAAGAATTGATTTCCAAAATATATAGGAAACTACAACACCTGTACAAGGAAAGGACAAGTAACCCAATTAAAAAATGGGCACAGGACATGAACAGACACTTCATGAAGGAGGAGTTCTGTGCAGCCAACAAACATATGAAGAAATGTTCATGATCATTACCAATTAGGGAGATGCAAATCAAAACAACAATGAGATATCATCTCACACCGGCAATAAGAGCAAAGAACAAAAAGATAAAGGACAATAAATTCTGGAGAGGATGTGGAGAGACAGGGACCCTCCTATATTGCTGGCAGAATTGCAAAA
>NW_006408562.1:1036800-1044705 GCF_000296735.1 Chrysochloris asiatica | reverse complement strand
AAAAAAAAAAAAAAAAAAAAGATAAACTCCTAAGGGGAAGAAGGTATCTGGTAGCCCAGATCTCTGGACTGTTGACCCTCAGAGGTCCAGAGCCTCTCAGGCTGTGCACAAACATGGCTGCCACTGTGTAGAAGAAGGTAGTTTTAGTTCCCTGGTTATATTTATAATTTCCCCATATTTAAAAATAAAATTAATTTCTCTTTGGTCCAGTTTCTTGATCAGTCAAATTCGAATAACCACAGATTATACTTTTAAAAAGTGTTTGTTGTTGTTAAGTACTGTCGAATTGGTTCCAACTCATAGCGACCCTGTAGAGGGTTCCCAAGGAGTTACTAGTGGGTTTGAACTGCCAACTTCAAAAAAGTGTGTTGAGTGTTAAATAAGATAATATATGAAAATATTAGCACCATACCAAGATCTATTATTGATTGTAACCTCAATTGTTCCACTAAGCTCAGAGTCAGACTTGAGCCATGCAGCATAAACTTATACAAATTGATTCTGACCTTGGAACTTTGACTACATCTCCAAAGCTGATCACACATCTGTTAATGAAATAACTGTCCTTCCTTATCACCTGTTTCTCACTTCCCATGTAAGTAATGATTTCACAATAATTCTTCCTGAACCAGTTTTTCAAACTGTGATCATCTCCCAACATTGAGAGAAATTTGTTACAGTCTGGCAGGAATCTAATCGTGAATGGTCAGAATCACTTCTGTCTCTATGAAAGGTAGAAAATCTCTGGGGATTTGGGGGAAGAAAATTTGATCCAGTATTTGGCTCAAGGCTGGGAGGAGCGAGCTGGGAGGATCCAGCTGGGAGAATCAGAATGGTAGCACACTGCCACCTATGGGCAAATTGCCTCCAAGACTCAAGATCCTCTCAGGTAAGAATGCTGCTTTCAATTTCAACTGTTTTGGCTACACTGAAAATCTCCTGAGGAGAAGCACAGTCAGTGATGTGTAGTAAAACAAAGATGAAATCCCCCAATATTTAGGATCTAGCAATCCTCATCTAGGCCCATTTACTAGGAAATGAAAAGATTGTAGAGGTTTTTATGCCAAATGTACAGTGTCATGTGCTGTGGAGCCGGTTCCGACTCATAGCGACCCTGTGTAGGGTTTCCAAGGCTGTAAATCTTTACAGGAGCAGAAAGCCTCGTCTTTCTCCTGTGGAAGAGCTGGTAGTTTTGAACTGCAGGCTTTGAGGTTAGCAGTCTGATTCATAACCCCTACACTACCAGGACACTTTAAAATGTACAGGCTGGGATAAGGTAAAACAGAGACATCAGATCCCTCTGACTTGAGATCCCTGTTCTGACTTGAACTTCTAGTTGACCTTGGGTGATTCTCGACTCCTGGATTTCCTCATATGGACACAAATATCATCTCACAGAGGATTAAGTGGGTTCATGCATGAATAACACTCAGCCCAGAGCCTGACTCACAGTAAACACTCAGTAAAGAATGGCAATTAAAATTATCTATGCCTTTTCGTTCTTGTGAAGTGTCTCTAAGCTCTGGATGGGGTGCCTTACATAAAGGATAGGCTGAAAAGCTTCAGGATGATGAATAAAGCCACTTAATCCCCTTAAACCTCGAGATGGCAATCATTTATCAGCAAAGAGAATTCAGTCATCGGGCATATATTAGATTTCACCACCTTAGACCCAAAAGAGAAGACTGAGCTGGGTGGGACTGGTACTAGATCTGCCCATTGAGACAGCACAGGTCCTGTAGTGCTGGTCCTTGCTGCAGATAGCTAGCTGAGAGCTGCAATTCACCTTCAAATAAGGTGGCCCAGAACAAGAACACGGGGTTTCAATCATGGGTCTGGCCCAGAATGGAGGGGTCTGAGTCTCTGGAGTTCAGTTAACAAACAGGCCAGTTTATGCAAATTATCCATAGCAGGGCAGAGCTACTAAGAAATTCTGACCAGCAACAGTACCACCACCCCCAAACCAGGCAGATGCACCCACTTTGCAGGAAAATAAATAGGTGAATGGAAAATAAAATGGGAAGAAGGATGAAGCTAAGGTATTAGCACTAAGACTCAGGAGCGAAATCATCATGATCAGTGTCAGCTGAAGGCTGTACAACATATCTGCTGGTGCATGCTGGCTGGTGAGAGTCCTTAGCTGGGACTATTGATGGAAACATCCCATAGTGGCCTCTCATGTCCCTGGGGGTTAAACCCAACATGGTAGCTAGAGTCTAAGAATGAGCACAAAGGGAAAGCGGGAGGAAAAGAGGAAGAGGGAGCCAAATGAAGCCTGTGTGCTAGTCTAGTCTAGCCCACAAAGCAACATGACATCATTTCTCTCATCCTCTATTGGTTGGAACAATTATCGGCTCATCCATATCTAAATGAGAAGCAAAAAATAGGCTCCAGTTTTTAAAGGGGAACAGCAAGGTTTAGGTTGGACATGTAAGACCAGAAATAATGCCATAGCCATTTTTTTTATAACAGAATCTGCTACTGTCTGCCCTCTCAGACTGATAGAAATTAACATGAATGTATCACTATATTAAGAGATTTTAGGAGGTGAGTGCATATTAAAAGTATTTTATTTAAAGATTCTTTTTTAAATGTAGTTACTTGCTCTGCTAACCACAGAACAAATTAGAAAATAATAACTTTATTTGGCAAAGAAAAATGACACAGCCATAATTCTATTTTCAGGCTTTTTTCCCACGAACAATCAAATCTCATTGCTCCTGAGCTAATTCAGCATTGTACTCTATTTATGCTAAATCTCACTCTCCACTTCCTTTTTTCTATTACTCTATATTTAAATCATTCCCTCCTTGGTCAAACAGTCTATGAGAATAACCGTCAGGGGTGGTTGGAATGCTTTAATTTGATCTGGAAAGTTTTCTTAAAGGAATAATTCTAAAGCAAAGGACCAAAAGAAAGCAAGAACAGAACACTTCTATTTATTTTTACATGTACATTGTTATTGTTGTTAAGTGCTGTCTAGTCAGTTCTGACTCATGGGGCTTACCAGGAGTGGTTGGTAGGTTTGAACTAGTGAGCAGTCCAGTGCACACACATGGTAAGATAAAATATATGTGTGTATATATATTGGTTGCTGTTTAAGTGCCTGGAGTCAGAACCAACACATGGCCACCCTGCATAGGGTTTCTGAGGAGCAGATGGTGAGCCTGAACCACCGACTTTGCAGTCCAGCTCATTTACTCGCAGTGCCACACCACACCAGGACTCCTTAAGAATATAAAATGAAATGTTTATCTCCGTCCCTCCCTTGAGCCGGAATCATCAAGTTTACAATACCAAGGCCAATCAATGTCATTTCTTGTTGTTAGTTGTTATTGTGTTGCCTCCAACTTATTTAACCAAAATGTCGCCTGGTCCTTTGCCATCTTCATGATTGTTGGTATTTTTGCATTCATTGTTGTGGCTACTGTGTTAGTCTCTCTCACTAAGGGTTTCTGTCATTTTCACCGGCATTTTACAAACCATGATATCCTTTTCCAGTGATTGGTCTTCCAGATGTGTCCAAAATAAGCAAGCCAAAACACTGCCATATTTGCTTTTAAGGAACTTTCTGGTTGATCAGTACTTCATGAAAAAAATATATATACATAAATGTTGTTAAGTGCCATCAAGTCCGTTTTGACTCAAAGCAACCCTGGATTTGAACCACCAACCTTGTAGTTGTAGTCTAATGGTTGTACTATAGCACAACACCAAGATTCCCTATACGTATATAAAAACATGCTGTATACACTGACCTGCACTTGGTTTATTTCTCTAAAAACAAAGAAATTTTATCATATCAGTCCCTAAAATGTTGCAAATTTTTTTCATTGCCTCCCTGATTTGCATTGTATGAATATACACTTTGAAGATTATTTAGCCAGTCCCTTTTAGGACTGTGTTTGGGTTCCTTCAATTCCTTGGATATAATCGACAACTCCTGGTTTGCAAGTCTTTAGTTAGTAATGACACTTACCCCGTTTATCTGGTAATATCTTGAGGAAGAAAGAAAATCTCGAAACAAATTCCATTCGTCACAGAGAAGACATTCTCAGGGCAGCTGTTGTTGCTGTTAGGTGCCTTCGAGTCAGTACTGACTCATAATACAACAGAACTAAACACTGCCCAGTAGTGTGCCATACTCACAGCTGTTATACTTGAACCCATTGCTGCTGCCACTATGCCAATCCAACTCACTGAGGGTTTTCCTCTTTTTTGCTGACCCTCCGATTTACCAGACACTGGTCCATCCTGATAACATTTACCAGACACTGGTCCATCCTGATAACATGTCCGAAGTATGAGAGACAAAATACAGACATCCTGGCTTCTAAAGAGCATTCTGACTACTTCATCTCACACAGATTTGTTTGTTCTTTTGGCAGTCCATGATACTTTTAATATTCTTCTCCAACAGCCTAACTCAAATGTGTCAATTCTTCTAAGGTCTTCCTTATTCATTGTACAACTGTCACATGCGTATCAGGTCACTGAAAATACCCTTGCTTGGGTACTAAGGTGCACCTTAGTCCTCAAACTCACATTTTTACTTTTGAACACTTTAAAGAGGTCTTATGCAGCAGATTCGACTAATGCAATATGTCATGTGATTTCTTGACTGCTGCTTCCGTGAGTGTTGATAGTAAATCCAAGCAAAATGAAGAATTAGGCAACTTCAAATTATTCTCCATTTATCATGATGTCATTTATTGTTCTATTTGTGAGGATTTATTTTTTCTTTATGTTGTGCAACCATACTAAAGGTGGTGGTCTTTAATCTTCACCAGTAAATATTTTAAGTCCTCTTCACATTCATTCATTTGTATACTGCAGGTTGTTAATGAATTTTATGCTGATTCTGATGCTACATACTTCTTCATATATTCCAGCTTCTCATTATTTGCTCACTATACAGAATGGATAAGGATCGTGAAAGAACACAAACCGGGCACACAACTTTCTTAATTTTAAACAATTCATGTCCCCTTGTTCCTCATGATCACAATTAAGTGTTCTGGAATACCTATTCTTCACAGTGTAATCCATAGCTTTTCACGATTCACATGGTCATAAGCCTGTGCATAGTCAATAAAGCACAGGTAAACATCCTTCTGGTATTCTTTGCCTTCAGTCAAGATCCAGCTGAGGTCAGCAATGATATTCCTCATTCCAAGCCCTCATTTGAATCCAGCTTGAGTCTCTAGCAGTTCTTTGCCAATGTATGGTTGTAGCCATTTTTAAATAGTCTTTAGCAAAATTTTACTTGCATGTGATATTAATGATATTGTTTAATGATTACCACATTCCATTGGGTCACCTCTCTTTGGAATGCCTCTCTTTGGAATGGGCACAAATATGGATCTCTTCCAAGCAGTTGGCCAGGTAGCTTCTTCCAAATTTCTTGACATAGCTAGTTGAGTGTCTGTAAGTGCTGCATCAGTTGTTGAAAAATTTCTTTTTGTATCCCATCAACTCCCAGAACCTTGATTTTTGCTGACACCTTCAATGCACCTTAGACATCTCCCTTTGGTGCCATTGGCTCTTGATCATACGCTACCTCTTGAAATGGCTGAGCGTCGACCATTTTGTTTTGGTTGAATGACTGTGTATTCTTTCTATATTCTTTTAATGCTTTCTGTTTCATTCAATATTTTGTCCATATTGTTGTTAAGTGTTGCCGAGTTGGTTCCAACTCATAGTGACCTGGTACAGAGTTTCCAAGATGGTTGGTGGGTTTGAACTGCTGATGTTGCAACTCAAATTGAGCTTGAGATCCATTGCTTTATTCTACAGTGCCACTTTGCCCATTGAATCCTTCAATATTTAAAGTTGAAGCTTGAATTTTTTCATCAGTTCTTTCTGCTTGAAAAATGCTGAATATATCTTCTCTTTTGGTTTCTAACTCCAGTATTTTGCACATTTCATTATAATACTTGTCTTTGTTGTTGAGCAGCACGTTGAAATTTTCTGTTCTACTCTTTTACCTCTTCATTTCTCCTATTTGCTTTAGCATCGCAACACTGAAGAGTAAGTTTCAGAGTTTCTTCTGTCATCCATTTTTGTCTTTTCCTTCTTTCTTATTTGTATTCTTAATGGTGTTTATCTTTCTTCATGTAAGATATTCTTGATGACATTTCACAACTCATCTGGTCTTCAGCATCTAATACTTCAAAGATATTTGTGAGGACTTCCAGTTTTGGAGTGGGTAAGCAGAGACAGATAATGAAAGCTCCTCTGCTAAAGCCCCCCAAAAGCAGAAAAAGAGTGGTCTTCAGAAAAGCTGCAGAGTTTTAGATCTTGTTTAAGGTTCCAGGTGCCAGTTTCCCACACCCACCTGTGGAGAAATCTGCCTATGGAAACAAAATATGGTGATTTCTGAATCTATCCCAGCTGAATTGATCCCCACAGCTAGAGGTCCTGAGGTCAGAGGGCAGGGGCCACAGCCAAGCAGAGGCAGTGACCCAGCACTAGAAGCTGCAGAGCTGCAAGTCTGGAGGGAGAGCTGTGACCGATTTTTCATCTTTCACTTTTCATTTTTCACATATCTTTCCTCTTTACTCCAATCGCACCCTCACTGCCCAGCCCAGACACCTTCAGGTAGGTAGGAGCACACCCCCAAAGGGTCTTGCATTGCACCTATAGTTTTCTAATGGCACAGAGAGGAAACCCACAGGCTGCTTATGACGTCTGACTCTGGGACCCAACCCCAAAGTTGACCTGGGTGGGACCCTTTATGCCTGCCTACACAGCAAAGGCCAGAAGACAATCATAGTTTTATTTTTGCTTTTGATTGGTGGTTTCTGTCTCTGCTTTTATATTGTTTCTGTCTTTGGTCCTTTTGACCTCACTCTTTTCCCAGGGGTTGGGGCTTTTTCCCTCTACCTTACCCAAGAAGAGGCAGCAACTGTGCTCATATAGCCAAGCTACATGCATACCCTGTAATACCCCACCATCTGGACAAGAGCCAAAACCAGCTGCTAGGCATTACACATGAAAAGGGAAGACTTCTCAAGATAATTTACACCAGGAGATGCTCAGTAAGCTTAAAAACAAAGGAACATACATCCATTTAAGCATTAAAAGCCCACATAAGTGCTGAAAATGTCCAAGAAAGCACAATTAAATATCATAACACATGTTCAAAAACAGGAAAAAGAAACTGAGACAAATGAGCTAGAAGCAGACACAGACTTTCCAGTAGAAGAGCAGGCTCTGGATCTGCCTGAGAAGGAATTCAGAAGAATGATATGGAAACAAATTCAAATGCTCCAAAAAAGGGAGTAGGGAAACAAGAAAGAAGTCAGGAAAGTGCTACAGAAGCAATCACACAAGATAGCTATGGCATTGGAAACAACCCAAAACCTACAAAAAGAGGTCCAGATGATTAATAATAAAATATCAGAACTGGACAATACACCGAAAGGGCAAAGGAATAGAATTTAAGAGATGGAAGCTAGAACTAGCAAGTGGAAGACAAATCTCTCAATACTGTTAAGATAGAAGAGCAAGCAGAAAAAAAAAGGATAAAAAAATCTGAAGAGAGGCTAAGATTCATCCTGGATAACATGAAGAGGAACAACCTAAGAATTATTGGCATTCCAGAACAGGAAGAATCACAGAAGTCCACAGAGGAGATATTTCAAGAGCGTCTAGAAGAAAATTTCCCTAATGTCTTGAAACATGAAAAGATAAGCAATCAAGAAACTGAACATATCCCAGAAAGGATAAACCCCAAAAGAAAATAGCAGAGACATATCATAATCAAGCTCTCCAAAATCAAACCTAAGGAGAGAATCCTAAAAGCAACCAGGGAAAAGTAAGTGTTACCTCAAAGGCAAGTAAATCAGATTAAGCTCTGATTTCGCAACAGAAACCATGCAGACAAGAAGGCAATGGGGTGAT
>NW_006408562.1:1027613-1033940 GCF_000296735.1 Chrysochloris asiatica | reverse complement strand
AGCACTAGTTACAATAGCAAAAAGATGGAGATAGCCTAAGTGCCCATCAATGGAAGAATGGATAAACAAACTTTGGTACATACACACAATGGAATATTATGCTACCCTGAAGAATAACAAGGAAGCAGCAAGCCACTGCATAACATGGATGAACCTTGAGGACATTAATGCTGAGTGAAATCAGTCACAAAAGGAGAAATTCTGCATAAGACCATTAGTGTAAAAGATTAAGCAAAAGCACCAACATTAAAAGGGGAAATTTTATTTTTTATCTTTTATTTATTTATTTATCTATTTGTTGTTGCTTATTGGGTGTATGGTACTTGGTCAGGGGAGGGAGGGAAGGTGGAGCACAGGGTAGGGAATAGATACAGGATAATTTGGGTATAGGGGGGAATACACTAGAAGGGAAAAAGGTAAAGAAAAACAAGGGAGAGTAGCTAGGCAGGCTTACATGGGTTAAATAGGACAGAGGTAAATAATGATGTAAGCACAACAATGGAATAACAGGGTTCATATATACAAAGATTGAGGCATGGTTTGAATGGGTAAAAGGGGGGAAATGATGTTAAGATGATTGGCTGTTTTTTGAATCTTGGTTTCCCTTGCCTACTACTCTAAATTATTTGTACATTCCATGTTCCAATTATTAATGGAAGTTTATAGCTGTTTCTCATCATTTTGAGTTGTGCCCCATCAGGAAATGAAGGTCCCACTGTCTTTACTCCCAGGGGCTTTATTCCCTTTGCATCATCATGGTCAACTTTACTTTGAGCAGGCAGTTCTTCCCCAGTCACATTTTGAGTGCCTTCCAACCTGAGGGGCTCATTTTCTGGCCCTATATCTGATAGTGTTTCTCTGCTTTTCCTTTTTCCTAGTCTGTCTTATTCTGGAAGTTCAACTGAAACTTGTCTACTGTAGGTGACCCTGCCAGTACTTAAAATAATGGTTGCATAGCTTTCATCATCACAGCAACATACAACCTACCATAACAAACTGACAGATGAGTGGTGGCCAAGGGGGAAAGGACCTCCATTACATATCCTGTGTTGTTGTTAAGTGCCGTCACGGCAGTTCTGACATATAACAGCCCTGTGTAGGATTTCTAATGCTTTAAATCTTCCCATGAGCAGAAAAGCTCATCTTTCCCCCTCAAAGTGTCTGGCGGTCTCAAACACATGGACTTTGTGTTTCACATTCCAGTGCTTAATCAGATAGTGCCACCACGCTCCATCACTTTATTTGAAGCTCTATAAAATGTTCACGTTCTACTAGTTGACTCACCCAAAAGAGCAAGAGGAAGTATATAGAAAGCATGTTGATTGTCTGCTTTTTATGGATTGTTCAGACCCTCCAAATTCTAACAACTTTGCTAGTTATCACACTGTCCTCAGGGAAAATGTCACTTACTCTCAAATATATATAGTTTTTAATATGAATTGAGTGATAGTTAACATGGGGGAACATCAGTTTTACACTCATCCTATTGTATTTGTTTCATTGCAATGATGACAATCGTATTCGTGTCACTCTCAAAATATAAGTTAAGTTACTTCAGAATTATCCACCTTTGGATTATTATGCCTACTCAATGAAGCACAACATTCTTGAACCTCATTAAAATCTTGTCATTGGAAGTGCTTTGGTTTTCGTCTGCATTCATTAGGAATGCCAGTGTCAGGTTCTGTTCAATTACATACTGAAAGAGATGGTGCCTCAGTCTTCTCTACAAGAAAGGCTGGGACAAAGGAAGAACAATCCTGCCTCCCAAGTATGGTTGCTTGATGAGGATTTGCTGAAATCCTGAGGTTAGCAGAGTGCCTCTGGGTCAGGGATATAGCTTCAAAATGTAGCAAGCTTTCAGTATGTGTTGTTAGTTTCCATCAGGTTGACATCCTCTCAGAGCGACCTCATAGACAATAGACTAAAATATCATCTGGTCCTGTAACAGTTTGATTACTGGTATGGTGGAGTCCCTTGTTGTGACCACTGTGTATTTTGAGTGATATCCAACCTAGGCAGCTCATCATCCAACACTAAACCACACAATATCTGTTGTGATCCCTAAGATTTGCACTGGCTAGTTTTGAAAGTAGATCACCAGTTCTTTCTTGCTGGTCTGTCTTAGTCTAGAAGCTTGTTGGAAACCTCTCAACTATGGGTGAACATGTTGAAATACAAGTGGTATAGTTTGTATTAAAGCAACACAGAAGTCATCATAGTACAAACAAATGGCAGCTTGATGATGGCAGTAAGGGTTCATTGATACCAAAAAACGTGTACTATCTGCCCTGGGTTTGGAGATGATAACTCAGGAGAATGGAGAATGGAAAGCCATCCTGAAAGAACCCAACATTACCTTTCTCTGCATCCTAAAATTTCTGAAAACATTACTTCTTGGTCTAACTCATTAACATTGGGTCCAGAGTAGCTTGAAGTAACTAGGAATTTCTTCTTTGTCCTACCTGGCTCCCTAGAGCTGACCTAGGACACAGACTCCAAGATCATGTTTATGGCTATTGACTTAGAAGCTGTTTTGCAAATCATAGCTTTATAGATCACACTGAGCCTATAGGAAAATTCGGTTGGCTAAATGTAGAATTTAAAAGCATATACCTAAATCTTTACCTGACCATGTGCTCTCTCCACTTCACATTAGTTCCACAGCCTCAATAAATCTGAATTAGTGCTTCCAGTAGGTGTACTATCTGCCTGGTACCTGAGGGCAGTTCATTTTTTGAATCATGACAACAGATAGGGATCCAGCATTTCTTCTCTTCTACTCTGTTTCCTAGGGTCCAGCACAGAGTGATAGACATAGCAGGCAACCTGGAATGAATCTACCTATGTGCTCAAGAAGACTCACTCAAATCTGTGGCTTTAGGTAAATCATTTAATTGAAATGTTCATTTCCCAATTTGTCCAAAAGAAATAACAGGACTAGTACTTATGTCACAATGCAATAAAATGATTGAGGCAAAGAATCTGGCATGAGCCTTGGCATTGGAGAGACCATACAATAAATTTATCATTTGATGTCCCTGGGTCGGACAGTTAATATGCACAGCTGCTAGCCTAAAGGTTAAGTATCACTATTGACAGGGATGGAGTGGGGATATCTAAGTCCCTCCAACCCTGACCCAAACTAAGGGAAAGGAAAAGCAATAAGAGTGGAAATGACACAGAAATGGATATATTAGAGATATCCTGAGTTCCTCCTTCCCTGGCACAAACTAAGGGAAAGGCAGAGGCATGGTAGAGAAAAAACAACCAACTGCAAAGAGAAAAATCCTTGGGAAGAAACCTCAATGGCCAAACCATCAAACAGAATCAGCTAATCTGTCAAAATAACACCAGAAGCAGACAACCACAAGGAAACAGAAGGGTGTAGCACCCCATTTCTGAGAAACCACCATCCCTTTATTAGGAATTAAATGATGATCCCTCCCCTTTATTACCATATATTAGAGCAGATACATTAAAAATGCAGATACAAGACACTAATGGGGTCTTCTCTGCTTACAGACACAGACCCACTTCTCTCTCAGAAGTAAACTTTTGCTTTGTAATAAACTGCCTCTGAGTGAGTGCTTATTATATGTGTATAATTGAAAAGTGCCCACTCAGTTGAGGCTGATTCTTCAGGTCCTAAGAGAGGAGGGCCTGGAACGTAACAATATGGGTCCCTAAACGTCTACCCACAAGTCCTTCAGAACATAAGACTGGTGGCATACTTCTAAAATATCAGCTACTGAAAACCCAGCGAAAAACAGCTCAACTCTGACACACAGATGTCACTATGAGTCACAGTCAACCACACGACAGATTGTTCGTCACTTCCCTCCCCATCACTACAAACCACTGTTGCAATGCGGTAAATTGAACATTTTGTGTTCTAGAGCATCTCCTCAGATCCTGCAAAAGCTTCCTTCCCTGCACGTACAATTATTCATTCTACTTGATACAAGCCTGTATGCATACTTCACATACAGAAAGGAGATTGAAGCAAATAAAATTGCTAAAGACAGAAATTCTGCCCTGAACGCTTCTTGTTTTTAGCAGAAGCCAAAAGCCCCCAGACATCTTCTTGTATGGGAAGCAGGGGAGGATAGCTGCTGACATGTTGAAAGTCTGGAAAATATTTTTCTACACTGCTTGGTCATGCAGAAACTTTTATTTGTTTATTTGCTAGAAAGCTTTGCAGCTTCTGTGAGTTTGGGGGAGAACTGCAGTGCTTCTGTGAAGGTTCTCAGAGATTTTGTACTAATATTGCTCCTTCTAGTGATTGCTCTTGTTGGTGTTAGCTGCTGTCAAGTTATCCCTGACTCAAACAAAAAGTCATAAAATGCTGCCTTGTCCTACAAAGTACCCATGACAAGAATCCCATATGAGAGACGACAATTCTATTACTGAAAATCCAATGTTCCTCTACTAGAGAATTTTATTGTAGTTGGTGTTGTGTGACCCAAAGTTGATTCCAAAACATAGAGACCCTGTGTAAGCTTTCCAAAGAGTAGCTGGTGGGTTTGAACCACCAACCTTTCAATTCAATCCGACCTTTCAATCTAGTGTATTATCCTTCATTGGCATACCAGGACTAGAGATTAGTTTACACCAATTATTTCAGAAATTCAGTTCTATTTGAAGATGTAAGATTCCCGTTGCCAGACCTCTGATAGGAAAAATGAGTAATTTGGGGTTTATGTGTTATACTCAATTTTCCGATATTTCCAAGGAACTTTTATTCTAAATTAGTTTCTTTTTGACAAGGTAGTCTTGAACCTTTAAAACCTCAGGGGCTATATATGCTATAGAACTGGGAAAGGAAGGGGGAGTATGAGATAAGAACACCAGTAATATTGCAGAGACCTAAACCCTGTAAAGGTGAAGGGTGCAGTGTAACTCAAGCATGGCTCCAAGACTCCAGGACTCACTGGTAGGTTCTACAGCTCTTAGTACTCTGATCCAAAAGAGGTGAACAGATTGTAAGATACCATATAGCTTCCTGTTGAGTGCCATTGAGTCGGGTACAACTCATAGCAACGCTGTGCACAATAGAATGAAACACTGCCCCATTCCATGCTATCCTCACAATCATTGTTATGCATGAACCACTGCTGCTGCCACTGTGCCTATCCATCTTGTTGGGGTCTTTTTCTTTTCCCTGATCCTTCACTTTACCTAGCATGAATTCCTTCTCCAGGGACTTGTCCCTCCTGATAGTACGTCTGAAATATGAGACACTAAGTCTCGACATTGTGGCTTCTAAAGAACATTCTGGTTGTCCTTCTTCCAACACAAGAACAGACTGACAAAATGAATAAAAAATTAGAAACCACACAAGAACAGCAAAAATAAATCCAGATTGATGCTAAGACTTCAGAAATAGATAATACAATGCAAGAACAAAGGATTGGAATTGAATCAATGAAGGACCAAATTAGTGAGGTGAAGACAAATTTCTCAATATAATTCTGCTAGAGAAACAATCAGAAAAAAAGACAAAAAGTCCTAAGAGAATCTAAGAATTATGTGAGGCACCATCAACAGGAATAATTTATGTGTGACCAGAATTCTAGATTATGAATAATTTTTTTTTTTTTTAATCACAGAGATGATTGTTGAAGAGTTGTTGGAAGAAAGCATCATGAAAGATGAGAAGATATGCATTCAGGAAGTTGAAAAAAATCTCAAACAGAATATACCCAAAAAGAAAATCATCCAGACATACCATAATCAAACTCTCTAAAACCAAAGACAAGAAAAGAATCTCAAAAGCAGCATTGGAAAAATGAAAAGGAGAAACAATAATGGCAAACTTTGATTTCTCAGCAGAAATAATGCAGGCAAAAAAGTAAGAGGGTAACATATAGAAGGTCTGAAAATAAAATTGTAAATGCTAGCTAAGTATCATATATCCAGCAAAGTAAACATATAAGACTGAAAATAGAAAATCAGAAATATCAATTTGTAATGAAGACAGTTACTTGGTGAGAAGGGGGAATTGTGTATTTACAGAATTTCCAAATGGAGAGAAGTCAAGTTAATTTCAAGGTAAAACAGACTATTTTAAACATTGGAAGAAATTAATAGAGATTTTACTCGGGTGAAGTAGAAGGCAGTAGTATACAACTTGATAGATTGAACAGGTGTGAGAGGGAGAGTGGGAATATACCCACAAATATACATAGGTCTGACCGGGGATATTTGCTCATGAATATTTTTTATTTATTTAAGTTTTTATTGTAAACTGAGTGAAAGTTTACAGGGCAAATCATCAGTTTTACATTTTAAAAAATCATATACTTTGTTTCATTACAATGATTA
>NW_006408562.1:1025648-1027382 GCF_000296735.1 Chrysochloris asiatica | reverse complement strand
GATGTACATAAATCCCTAAAAGAAAAAAAAAAAAAAAAAAAAAACTGCCAACCAAGAGTCATCTATACAGCAAAACTGTCAATCAAATATGATAGTGCAAAGAAAACATTCCAGGATAAACAGAACCTAAGAGATTTTGTCAAAGCCAATCCAGTGCTTCAAAACATCCTAAAAGGAGTTTTCTGGAATGAAAACCAGCAACCACAGACAACAACCAGAGATTGACAGATGTGGCAAAAAACCCTGGAACTCACTCTACAGACAGAAGAGTTCAGAATAGAACAAAATTAAAGCAATGAATTCAGAGGACCTGTGAGGCCAACCAAAGGTCAAAATATTAACAATGTCCAAGAAGGGGAAATATAGGAACAGAGATCTAGATGGTGAGGAGATTGAGTAGATTACAGGATACAAGGGACTGTCTTAAATGCAGAGAAAACTTAATAGACTATAGAGTAACTCCAAAGAAAATTAATATTTCACAACTTACCATGAAAATGAAGATCCAAGCAGAAGAAGGAAACATTAAAATTAAGAAGAAACTGACAAGAAAATAGCACAAAAACCCATGAAATCAGCACAAGAAGCTATGCAGAACAAAGGAACAAACACCAAAAATAAATAAATAATATAAAAATAACATAATGACAGCAGTTAATCCATACCTATTGATAACTACAATGAATGTCAATGGGTTAAATATACGAGTGAAGAGACAAGGAATGTTTGAATGTATAAGAAAACAAGACCCTTCAATATGCTGCCTGCAAGAGACACACCTTAGATACAAAGACAAAAACAGACTAAAAGTTAAAGGATGGAAAAAATATACCAAGGTAACAGCAATAAAAAAAATAAATAAAAATTAAAAAAAAGCAGGAGTGGCAATATTAATCTCTGATAAAATACACTATAAAGCAAAAACCAGCATAAGAGATAAAGAAGGACACTATCTCATGATTAACGTGTCAACTGAGCAAGATGACATAACCATAATTAACATCTACAATCCCAATGAAAGAGCGCCAAGATGTATAAAGCAAACCCTACTAGAATTGAAGAAAGAAATAGGTCAATCTACAATTATAGTGGGAGATTTTAATATGCCTCTTTTGAAAGGGGATAAAACAACCAGAAAGAAACTAGACAAAGCTACAGAGGAACTAAACAGCACAATACACCAAATTGACCTCATAGACATGTACAGAACATTCAACCCAACAAGAACACAATATACATTCTTTTTCAGTGCACATGGAACATTCTTCAGAATTGACCATGTGTTAGTTCAAAAAGCAAGCCTCCATAAATTTACAAACATCAAAATATTACAAAGCATCTTTACAGACCACAATACCATAAAATTATAAATCAACAATAAGAAGACCAAGGAAATAAAGTTTAATACAAGGAAACTGAATAACAGCCTGCTGAAGAGAGACTGGATAACAGAAGAAATTAGATGTAAATTCAGAAAGTTCCTAGAAACAAATGAGAACAAAAACACAATATACTAAAACCTTTGGGACATGACGAAAGCAGTGCTGAAAGGACAATTTATTGTGATAAATGCACACATCCAAAAAGAAGAAAGAATCAAAATTAACACATTAACACAGCATCTCCAGCAACTAGAAACAGACCAACAGAGGGAACCTACAGTCACCAAAAGAAAAGAAATAATAATAAAGATCAGAGCAGAAATAAGTGAGCGAGAAAACAGAAAAACTATAG
>NW_006408562.1:1010469-1025548 GCF_000296735.1 Chrysochloris asiatica | reverse complement strand
TATCTGCAAGTTTGGGTGTTCTTGTGCATCTCCCCTCACTTATCAGCTGGATGCTTCACTCTCAGCTCTAGCCCTCTGTGA
Organism: Chrysochloris asiatica; assembly: GCF_000296735.1. Classification (NCBI taxonomy): domain Eukaryota; kingdom Metazoa; phylum Chordata; class Mammalia; order Afrosoricida; family Chrysochloridae; genus Chrysochloris; species Chrysochloris asiatica. The sequence goes on along the minus strand of NW_006408562.1, from coordinate 1,025,467 downwards.
CTATGTCTTTGTCCATGGGCTCAAGTGTCCCCAGGTCTCACCACACTTTAGACCAACCAGCCCTTCCTCTTCTCTCTCTCATCTCCAGGTCAACGGGAGTCAACGGACTGTGGTTGAACTCAGCCCATTTCTTCACTGCTGCCTTTCCCCCTCTCCCACTCACCAGTAGACCAATGTGGTTGCCAGCAAGCTTACATTCCTGCTCATGTGTTCACTTTGAGTTTTAGTCTTAGAGAGGGGATTGGATATTTATTTCTGCCTCAAATAAATTCATGAATGTGGTGGAGTATACAGGAGGAAAAGTAATGACAACTTCTTAGACACAGACAAATACTTTGAAGGAATGAATTGTTGGGCCTGGAGGCTCATGACCATTGTCTCAGGGGATACCAAAGTCAACTGGCATAACATAGTCCAAAAAGACAAAGTTCTACATTTCTTTTTTGATGAGTAGAATCAGGGTTCTTAAGAGCTTGTGAATGGCTATCTAAGGTCCAACTATTGGTCTCACTTTCTGGCTGGTGAGCTTGAACTGCAGACCTTGTGATTTAAACCTACCTTGCAGTCCAGTGCATTAACCCAGGACTCCATGAATCAAGTAGAGAGTTTAAATTAGATCATATTTACTACTGGTCTGTTCTAAGAAAATATTAGAAACGTGGAAACAATTAATCCTATGGACTAATGATGACACAAACTTCAGTCTCCATGACCCTGAGACTGGAAGAACTAGGTGGTACCTGGCTACTATGAAAGTGATTAGATTAAATGGCTCTGGATAGAGAAAATGTGGAACAAATCTCAAAATCATAAAAACCACAAGGCTTACCAGATCAGATAAAGACTATGGCTCCTAATCACCCTTCAGTTCCCGACTGAACTCATCCCTGCAGCTCAATTTTCAGCCAAACCGTAGACACATTTTTAAGAGGATCAAGGACTCTGGTAGAATATTCAACAAGTGTATGTCAAAAAGCCAGCATTTAACCACGAATAAAGTTCAGAAGGGTTAGGAAAGAAAAAGGAAGGGAGAAAGGAAATAGTGAGGAAATGGAATAGTGATGTTACATTGAGGAGATTATAATCAATGAGAAGAAACAAAATGTGTATGAATTGTTGAGTGCAAAACTGATGATCTCTGTAAAAACCTTCAGTCAATTCACAATAAAAAGGTAAAATAATAAGAATAAGAATAAGAATAAGAAATCCTGCTAAGAAAAAGTCAGAACAACTGATATTAGCAATGACTGGAGCAGGGATACTTCTAGGTACAAAGCACAAAGAACAAATGAGTTAATCATATACCCCTAGGGAACAAATCAATTCCTGCTATCTATACTCTGCGTAGTGGTTACGAATCTGGCTGCAAACCACAAAGTCAGCAGTTCGAAACTACCAGCTGTCCCGCAGGAGAAAGATGAGGCTTTCTGCTCCCGTAAAGATTTACAGCCTCGGAAACCCTGTACAGGGTCGCTATGAGTCGGAACCGACTCCACGGCACATAACAACAACAATATACTCTTTAGAGGAGTCCTGGGATGGTACTGTGGGCCAATGCATCAGACTGCGAAGTCATTTGAACTGCAAGGTCGGTGGTTCAAGCTCACTAGCTGCTCCTCCAAAAACCTATACAGGGTTGCTATGGGTCAGAATTGACTCAACGGAACATAACAACAACATACTCTTTAGACCAGTCCATGTAAGGCTCAAGTTCCCAGGGAAGGAAGTAGAATTGGCCTTGTGGAGTACACGTCTCTCCCTTGCTAGCTGGTAGTCCCAAGACCCTTACATTGGGTGGGATGTTTTTGTTGTTAAGTGCTGTCAAGTTGGTTTCAACTCATAGCAACCCTTGTGGTTCAAACCGACTCTGCAGATCAGCGCATAAACCCACAGTGCCACACTGGGACATTGGGTGGGATGTTGTTGTTGTTGTTAAGTGTCATCGAGTGGATCCCGACCCATAGCGACCCCGTGTAGGGTTTAGGAGGAGCACCTGGTGAGTTTGAACCACTCTTGCAGTTCAAACAGCTTTGCAGTCTGGCGCATTAACTCACAGCGCTACACCAGGACTCTGCCAAAAAAGTAATGATGGTTGCAGGGCACCTCTGCTCTATCTGTGATGCAGTCACCCACAGATTAGCTTTAACAATGTAAATTTATTATTTGGTGCATATACAGGTTGTTCACTAATAATATAATACTCATCCAGTTAGAGCCAGAGCACACAAGATTATCCCAGAGTGTTGGTATATGGAAAGTAGACAGAAACAGTATATGAGATAATAAATAATACACAGAAATCAATGTTTACTTTTAACTAACAGTTTCATGGTGAGGAATTGATACATACTCATAGGTCATTGGACTTGCACATCTCTTAGCTGGCTCTTCTCCCCACCTTTCAACCAACAGCCTTAAGATAATACTTGACTGATTTCTCTTGAAATAGAATTGCTGAGGGCAATTCCTACATGAGCACAGGGGCTTGAAGCCGGCTCCCTAATTCCTCAGACAGACTCTCCTAAGTCCTCAGAGAGTCTCCTCTAATGCCTCAGGTAGACCCCTTGGTTTTTGGGCATGCTTCCTGCCCTTTGATAGGCACTCTGCCCTTTGGATGGGCACCCTTCACTTCAGACAGGCTTCCTGCCCATCCATGCTCCTCTGAACAGGGTTTATCCTGCTGCTGCCTGGGGCTTCTCAGGGCTTCTCTCACATGTCCACGTGTGTTACAGTTCATGGTCAACTCTTCTCAGACCTCTCTGCTGCCACTTTGCTGCTAAGTATGTGTGCTAACTTCTGTTTCTTCTGTGTTCTGCTACTTCTTCTGACTGTCTTCTACCAGTTTCAGGATATTTTATTACTTGTGGTGTCAGTGCCTTTTGGTGGATTTCTAGTCTCTTATTTCCAAGACTGATTTCTAGGATAGTAGGGGTCTTCAACAAAGAGCTTCTTTGTCCCCCTCCCCACAAAGCAGCACATCATTCTTACTCTCCCATATAGGAAACTCCAGTGAATCTCCAGATTCCTAGTCTTTTTATTGGCCTCACCATCGAACTCCTAATGCTGACTCAGAATCAGTACCTACGTGGTACCCCTTAGTTAGATCATCCCTCACTCATTGGCCTCATTTGTGGTCCTACTCTGATAGTGTACTGGTTAAGAGTCGGGCTGCTAACCTCAAGGTCAGGAGTTCAAAACTACCAGCTGTTCCATGGGAGAAAGATGTGGTTTTTCTGCTCCCTTAAAGATGTATAGCCTCAGGAACTCGATGCAGGGACACTATGAGTCAGAATTGACACTATAGCATACCACCATCACCACTGCAGAACCGTGACCAAAGGCCAAACAATTCACTGCAAAGGATTTTGTACCCTGCAGTGATGGAGCAATTTACCAAAAGAAGGGGTAAGGATATTGGGTCGGTAAAAACAACTATTCACTGAAATGCTTGTCTTTGTGAAAGGAATGTCTGAAATTGCAGAAACAGATTCAATGGTCACCATGTGTACAAGTTGAGAGCCAGAAGTGACAGAACAATAGAGAGATCTTAGTTACAACTTGGTTTAGGTCATAAAGATCAAGTGGTTAACAAAAATGGAATCTTACAGAAGGGAGAAATGTAAAGATGTGTGTGGATGCTCTTATCTGTGCTCCCTATGTTATATTCTATGACAGTTTGCCCTTTCTTGCAATAAAATTGTCAGTAAAATGCCTATCAGCAGGCAGTGCCTTTGCAAGACAAGTGTAGTGTGTGTGTTTTCTAGAGAGGCACCAGAGAGGAATGACAAGTTGGGCAAAATAAAAACAGAGGTTGCCAACAAGTACCCTCCCAATAATAATTCATACACTTAGTATCTGAACTAGAAACACAGACATAAGGTATCCATCTATTCCTTTACTAGAATAAAATATTGTGTCTCAAACCTCTTTCCAGAGCACATAGGTTGGAACTTTAACTTCCCTGAGGTTAGAATTGGGTCCTGATATCATAGGTATTAAGATATGCTTAAAAGTTTAACTTGATATCAGTTTAACCCAATATTCATCTCTTTTTTAATACAACGGAATAAATCTTTTTACTGGAAATTTCTAAAATGTTTAACTTCCACCTTTATTTCTAAGGTCTATTTGTCCATGTATAATATGGATAATTCTCCTGGAGCCCAGGAAGTTGAACAGCAAGTAAAATAGTCCATGTTGTTAAGCAATGGTTTTTTTTTCTTCAAATCTTTAAGACAAAACTTGTGACCTGAGCTAGCTAGCTGAACTGTGTATGTAATGAATACAAGCAGTGGCATTTGCTCGTCTATATGCAAATAACAATTAAAAAAAAAAAAATCAAACCATTGTCATAGCCAATTCTTACTCATATCTGAGACTGTCCATCTTTATAGTAGCAGACAGTTTCATCTTTCTCCTGGGTAGCAGCTGGTAGGTTTGCATTGCCAACTATCACTTAACAGTCCCATGCTTATTTTGCAGCTCCATCAGGGTTCCTTCTGACAAGTAACACATAGCCATAAATAGGCATTACAGGAGAAACTTTTCCCAATGAGACAGTCATGGAGAAGGAATCGATCCCCACCACCTATGTCAGCTTGTTCCTAGATTACTTTATGTCTCATCATTATCAGGGCGAACCTGTAACATTTTTTTCCCATAATACAAACTCAAACTTAGCCATTACATGACCTGACACTCAAAATTCCATCTGTGACTATCAAGTAGAGTGACTTTTAAATGAACCTGAAATGGATATAACTAAAGAACTTAATTATAGAGATGTTCTTCTTTCAGGAATATAGAAAAGATGTGAAATGGCCAACAAGCTTAAAGAATAGGATAAGTGGTAGGCTGAGAGGAAGCACTTTTATGTAGCATATATTATCTGCCACTGTGAATAACTCCATAGTTAAAAATCATCATAAATCCAATCCTTGAAATGTAGAGATTGATCCAGTCTCTACTTTCCCACTTCTTTATGATTTCTGACACCACTGCCCAAATAGAACTCTGTTTCTGATCTTGGCTACCAAGAGCAAGGCAGATCTCACAGGTTACAAAGATACTAACTTTAAGTACAAAGATTGGGGGTTAACTTTCTTTGGAACAATTCACAGAGCTCACAGGACACTATATTTATGATTATCAATTTAGTATAGCAAAAGGAAACAAATCAGGATAATCATAGGAAGAGGCACATGGGAGAAGTCTGGGAAATTCCCCAACATCAAGATTTCAGGTCTCAAAGTGACCTTCCCTTTGCCAACTAGGATCCTCTCTGAGCCACTGTGTTCGGCTCGTTTATCAGCTAGTTCTGACTGAGCTGTCATTGCATACGTATGATAAGCTAAATGATGCCTCCAGAGGTTAGTTGCCATCGGCCTACCAGGTGAATTTTTTTCTGGTGTGAAGAGTCGCACAGATTAATACAAATCTTCAGGTGCAGCCTGGAGTTTCAGATAAAGGTACCTCAATTACTACCAGGGTTAACTTCCCAGAAACCAAAGATAAACTTCACAATTGTTTTCCACTACTAAACAGTACCCATTTCTGTTTTCTCATTTCATCCTTACAACACCCCTGTGAGAAAGACTGCATTAGCCCTTCTTTATGAATGAAGAATCAGGTACATGGATTCATGTTACAGGAAGCACCTGGATTTGAAGAAGTATCGTAAGAATGGAGTCGAGTAGAGAATACGGGGTTTAGAGAAAAGACTAACCAGATTTGAGTTACTGGGCCTGTAACCTACTAGAAGCATTGATTTAAATACTCTGAGATCCACTTTTGCCATCAGTAAGATAATATAGCACAAAATATATAAACTATACATAGAAAAAGGAGCTCTGGTAGTGTAGTGGTTATGGATCAGCCTGCGAAGTGCAAGGTCAGCAGTTCAAAACTACCAGCTGTTCCACAGGAGAAAGATGAGGCTTTCTGCTCCTGTAAAGATTCACAGCTTCAGAAACCCTGTACAGGATTACTGTGAGTTGGAACTAACTCCACGGCATGTAACTACCATCACTACCGTACATAGAAAAACAATCAACGTAATCCACCATATAAATGAAAAAAAGGAAAAGAATCACATGATCATATTGATTGACGCAAAAAAGGCACTTGACAAAATGTAATATCCATTCCCGATAAAAATAGTCAACAAAGTAGGAATTGAAAGGAAATCTCTCACCATAATTAAGAGCATATATACAAAAACAACAGCTAACATCATTCTTAACAGAGAGAAACTGAAAGCCTTCCCCTTGTGAACAGGCACCAGACAAGGATGTCCTTTATCACCATTCCTATTCAATATTGTTTTGGAAGTTTTAGCCATAGCTATAAGGCAAGATAGGGAAATTAAAGGCATCCAAATTGGTAAAGAGGAAGTAAAATGCTCTCTGTTTGCAGATGATATGATCCTATACAAAGAAAACCCTAAAGACTCAGCAAAAAAACTACTGGAAATCATTGGAAGATTCAGCAAAGTGACAGGTACAAGATCAACATATAAAAATCAATTGGATTCCTCTATACTAATAATGATAGCACCAAAAAGGAAGTTAGGAAAGCAATACCATTTACAACAGCCACCCAAAAGATGAAATATCTAGGAAGACATATAATCAGAGGAACAAAGGACCTATACAAAGAAAACTACAAAACACTACTACAAGAAACCAAAAGAAACTTACAAAAATAGAAGAATGTACCATGCTCCTGGACAGGAAGAGTTAACATTGTGAAAATGTCAATACTGCCTAAAGCAATCTACACATATAATTCAATCCCAATACAGATTCCAATGACATTCTTTAGAGAGATGGAAAAAAAATTACAAACTTTATATGGAAAGAAAAGAGACACAGGACAAGCAAAGCGCTGCTTAAGAAGAAGAACAAAGTTGGTGGCTTCTCACTTCCTGATTTCAAAATTTACTGCATGGCTACAGTGGTCTAAACAGCCTGGTACTGGCACAATGAAAGATACATAGATCAGTGGAACAGAATGGCAAATCCAGAATTTAACCCATTAACATACAGACAACTGATCTTTGCAAAGGGCCAAAGTACATTGAATGGGGAAGACACAGTCTCTTCAGCAAATGGTGGTGGTAGAACTGGAAATCGATATGCAAAAGACTGCAACAAGACCTTAACCTCATGCAATATACAAAGACCAACTCAGCATGCATAAAAGCCTAAATGTGAATCCCAGAATTATAAACGTCATCAATTAAAAAATAGGGGAAAGTGTGAGGGCAAATTGCTACAATTTGATTAACTTGACCTATACTTATGGAGGTTGTTGTTGTTGTGTGCCATGGAGTCGATTTGACTCATAGTGACCCTTTACAAGGTTTCTGAGGCTGTAAATCTTTGCTGGAACAGAAAGCCTCATCTTTCTCCCATGGAACAGCTGGTAGTTTCGAACTGCTGACTTTGCAGTATGCAGCTCGATTTGTAACCACTATGCTACCAGAGCTCCCTGCTTATGGAGGTTGTTGTTGTTATGTGCTATGGAGTCGGTTCCGACTCATAGCGACCCTGTACAGGGTTTCCAAGGCTGTAAATCTTTACTGGAGCAGAAAGCCTCATCTTTCTCCTGCAGAACAGCTGGTAGTTTCGAACTGCTGAACTTGCGGTTCACAGCCCGATTTGTAACCACTATGCTACCAACAGAGAGAGAAGGAGTCTTCACATGAAGTATCAATGCTTTCCCCTCTGTACACAGGGTAGATAGGGACAGGCAACTTAGACACTGGCTACTTAAAATGAGTGGGCCATAAAGGCACAAAGTGATTGGCTTATAAGGTTTCAAGATGGAGTTTAATTTAAGAGTGGGGAGGAGGGGAGATAGAGTCCTCGCTGAATAGTTCTCATCTTGTCTAGATGGGTCTGGTGAAAAGAGATGGGGATAAGATTTTTATGATTCAATAGTAAGTAATTGCTATCATGACTAATTGCAACTGTCACAATTGTAAAGGTAGAAGTTTTGTAACAGAAAGAGGAGAATAGTTAACCTTACAGTCCAGAAACAGAGGACCATAGGTCCATCAGGAGAGAAGAGCACAAGCAGAATGTGGGACCTTATCCAGAGAAGTAGCGATACCAGAGATGGAGGCAGAGATGGGGACATGGAGAGAGGAAGCAGCTGAGGACTCTTGATTCATGGAAAGAGAGGGACTGAGAGCTGGCGGCCAGGAGGCAGACTTGCAGAATGGGTCCTTTGGTGGTATAAATATTATATATGCCTGAGTGTTTTTTTTTTTAAAAAAAAGGAGCTAAAATGAATTGAGCGAAATACTGTTAACTGGTGGTACATGGAGAGGATTATAATCATTGTAATGAAGCAAAGTTTATGATTTGTTGAATATAAAACTGATGATCTGCCCTGTAAACTGTCACTCAATTTACAATAAAAACTTTAAAAAAACACATATATTCTATAACATAATGAAAATTAGATTCATGTGTGATATGTCCAGCACATGATCATTTAACTAAATGTTGTCTCATTTCCATTTCACAAACACAACCAGTCAATTCTGAGTTCAAGACCTGAATGCAGCCTGTCTGGCCCAAGAATCTCTGAGCTAACCCTACACACACTCAGATAGAGGTCCCTTCAGAGGACAAGATCAAGCATGTTAAGGAGTGCAGCAACTGTGAATCCAGAATCTCAACTGTCAGCCACACAGGGCCAAGCATTGTCACCAAAAGTATGATATGCACAATACAGGGCTGGTGTTCTCTGCTCTGTATGCACAATCTACAGCTATGCACAATGCTGTACCAGAGTAAGGTTTATAGTGTTAGACTTACTATTTCCACATACAGGATCAATACCAGAAACCACTGACTCTTAAGTCTAGTGACAATTTTCCACTAAGGCCATTCTACATAGCTTCTTCCAAGTTATGGTCTTGGTTTTCTAGTGTTGCTATAAACAAACATCATTAGTGGATAGTTTTAAAGAATAAAAATTTACGTTCTCAGAGTTGTAGAGGCTAAATATTCCAAATCAGGGTTTAAACCATGTCACTTACTACCTTCCTTTTAAGCAGTCCTGGGTGTTCCTTTGTCCCTTGGCTTATAGATTATCTTCACATGGTATTGGTTTCTCCCTCTACCATGTGTGCATCTCTGTGTCTAATCTACTCAATTTATAACTCAGAAATGGTTATATTTAAAATCCATTTGTGCAGTTTAAGTAATGTAACAGGAAAATCCCTATTCCTAACAGGATAATATTCATAGGTTAGGATTCCAACATATTATTATTATTATTATTATTATTTTGGCGGGGGAGGAGATGGAATACAATGTAATACATTACATAGTTCATGCTATGGAAACACTTCTTGGAAACAGAGTTTCCAACATTCTATGGCAACGTAGTTCATTCTATGGAAAAAAATATTGTGGGGAATGTTTTCTTGCAATATTTTTAACTAGCTATTGCAAGGTCGGGGGTTCTAGCTCACCAGCTGCTCCTTGGAAACCCTATACAGGGTCACTATGGGTGAGAATCGACTCAATGACACTTTACAACAATAACAACTTTACAAAATAATAATGCCTTTTTCCTAATTTTTAGGTTGCAAACCTAACCACATTATAATTATACCGAAGGTCTACATGGTGCAGTGGTCTTTACCTGCTACTAGTGTTTACATCTTGGGATAATTTGATGACTCGGTAGACTTCAGTTTCAGTTTTTGGTCCTTCCTTTTATCTTCCACTAGGGTTATCTTCTGATATCCAAATCATCCATAAACTGGAAAATACTTTCCAGAGGGTGTTACTATTTACTACTTCCTTGCTTTTTCTACTCTGCTCATCTGGGGTCATGTTAAGTATCTCACAGACACACTGTCTAAGAAACCTAGAGCTGCCATAACAAAAATACCACAGTAGCTGGTTTTAAAGAACAAAATTTCTTTTTCTTACAGATAGAAGGTAGAAGTCTGAATTCAATGTGTCAACTGTAGGCAAATGTCCTTCTTTGACTCTTTTAGATTCTAATGTCGTTGTTGTTAAATGTGACTCATAGCTGCTTCCGAGGAGCAGCTGGTGAACCTGAACCACCATGTGGTTCAAACTAATCTTGCAGTCTAGCGCATTAATACATAGCGCCGCTATCTTCAATTCTTGGTGTTCCTAGGTTTGTAGATGTGTTTGTCTCCGTAATCTGTCCCCCTGCCCCCTCCCCCCTACTCCCATGTATGGCTTTCTATACCTGTTCTATTCCTTTAATAAAACAACTATCAGAACTCACTAGGTTTATGAACCACTCAATACCACCATGGCCTCATTAACATAGCAAAAGCACAACTTATTCCTAAGCAGGATCACATTCACAAGTACAACTGGGTTAAAACATCAACATAACTTTTGTGTTGTATTGATTATAGAATAAATATATTTATTAGAGAATAAATTGCTATGGAATAGTAATTTATTCTATAATACACAGGAACACACACGGGCACACAGAACAAGACTTTTGAGAGCACCACGCTTTCTGATTGATCTAGTTCGTATAATTCACTGAATTTGGATACTTATTATCCTTGTATTTCAGTTTCTTTGTCTGCTAAGTGGCAAAAAAATGCATGTCCCAGGAGGCTGAGAAGAAGTTTCAATGAGATAATGTGAATAAAATTACCTGATACAGTTCCTCTTTTACATCAGACATTCAAGAAATATCAGCTCTTTTTCCTTACCATTCAGGGGTTTTTAACTGCACAAATTAGAGTTCAAGGAACCATCAAACTAACTCTCAAAGTCTTCCCATTAAGAATAATCATCAGGCAGTTCTCTTTTTTTCTTGTAGTCATTATACACAAGCTGAACTAAAAAAAAATATATATATATACTGTCAATCAAAGAAAACAGAGCAAACCAAAAAGGGACACTGTATAACATGCTTCCACAGGCAACATTTCGCTCCCAAACAAAAGCAGACGGGCATACTAATTGGCAAAGCTGACAGCACACCTTTTGTTAAATTCACTTCAGAGTGAAAAATTATCAGAATATATATAGCTTGAGATGAAACACTGCATGGAGCCAAAAAAAAAAAAAAAAAAATTAACAGAACTATAGTGAAACCGAAAGTAAGTCTGGTAGCGTAGTGATTACGAATCGGGCTGCGAATCGCAGGGTCAGCAGTTCGAAACTACCAGCGGTTCAGCGGGAGAAAGATGAGGCTTTCTGCTCCCATAAAGATTTACAGCCTCGGAAACCCTGTACAGGATCGCTATGAGTTAGAACCGACTCCACGGCACATAACAACAACAACAATAGTGGAGCCGTTACACCACGTGTCATTTTCAGAAATACATAAAGAAAAATACTGGACACATGTTTTGAACCAACCATAGCCACATAAGCATTAAGGAAAATAACAATAAAGGTTAATATTTGTCCTCAAAGATGTTTGAAGAAAATATATCTACTATTAAGTAGGCTAGTCTTCCAATGTGGCGCTGTGAATTAATGTGCCAGATTGCAAAGCTGTTTGAACTGCAAGGTCGGTGGTTCAAGTTCACTACCTGCTCCTTGCAAACCCTATAGGTCGGAACCAACTCGACGGTTTTGCAGTCTGGCATGTTAATCCACAGCACCACACAAGGGCTCCATTTAAGTAATACGGTGGTGGTGGTTTGTGCCGTGGAGTCGGTTCCGACTCATAGCGACCCTCTATAGGGTTTCCGAGGCTGTAAATCTTTACCGGAGCAGAAAACCTCATCTTTCTCCCAGGAACAGCTGGTAGTTTCGAATATAGGAGTAGATAAACAGGGCCCGATCGCCCGAAAATACTTCCCCACCTACTCATTAATACACTAAACTGCTTTTTCAGACCCATGCCAATCTTCAACAGGCTCTGCTTTTCAATGCTTTTTTGTCTGGGTATTTCAGTTGGTGAGTTTATCTGGTTGTCCACATAGCACGATTTTGTGTCCAGGTGGAAGGCAAGAAGGCCCCCATGTTCTTAACAAGGGACTCACACCTAGGCGACTTAATGTAGCAGCAATCTGCCTTTGAAGAAAATTCAGGAATCCTGCACATGCATGGCTGACCATGGTGGAGATGGAATTCAGGAAAAAGCTAGCAGAGGGCAATGCTTCCTTCAGCCCATATAAAAATTTCCCCATTTAAAAACAAGCCACTCCTTTTGGACACAAACTACAACTGAAAGGTTGCTGCACTACCAAGAAATTCAGGGTTGGAAGAGAAAAAAGGATTACTAGTCCGTCTCGTGGAGTCCTGGTATGGCACTATGGGTTAATGCACCAGACTGCAAAGCTGTTTGAACAGCAAGGTCAGCAGTTCAAGCTCATCAGCTGCTCCTTGGAAACCCTATACAGGGTCACTATGGTTCAAAACTGACTCGACGGCACTTAACAACAACAGTCCATCTTGTGCTTTGATATGATTAAAAGCCAGTGAAATTGAAAATTTTTTCATAACTTAAATTCACTACTGCAAAAAATAACAGGAATCATCCCTCCCAGGGCACACTCTACTCAAGTGGCTTTGAAAATTCATTGCAATGTTCACACAGACACCACACTCAAAGCTATGGAATTTATTATAGATATTAATAGTTTACAAGGCAGAGTCAGAAATGTTTAGGGCATAGTTCTTTCAGTCAGGGCAGCCTCTGTGATTTCCTGGACACAGGCAGACTTCTCTCTGGTTCTTCACCCTTTGGCCTGGCCTCTGTCCTTTTGGGGCTGCTGATAAATACTGACAGGGCACACTATTCCACTATAAGTCTCAGCCCCAAAGCAATCAGCTCTGTGGGTCAGCAAACCTAGCTTTACCAATTAAGTGCTGGAGGCACCCCACTCTGCACACAAGTCTGCTGCCCAAAGCCACTCAACTTTATTTTTCTGGCCTGGGAAGTCCACTGTCTCGTCTCTTGCCTTGGCTACTGGTTCTGCTGCTACTTCTCCTCTGCCATCCTTCCAGCATTACATCTTTCTGCTCCTGGGTCAAGGAGGTTCAATGCACAAGGATCTTAGGGTCCAAAGAACATGCTTCACTCCTGGCTTTTTTTTTTTTTTTTTCTTCTCTCTTTGATGGTAGTGAGATTGCCCCATTCCTGCCTCTTGGAACATGTTCATGTTCCAGGTTTTTACAATCATAATGAATTCCATCAACCAATCACAACTGAATCTCTTACCCAGTCCTGTTGTTGTTGTTGTTAAGTGCCGTCAAGTCGGTTCCGACCCATAGCGACCCTGTACAGGGTTTCCGAGGGTGTAAATCTTTACAGGAGTAGAAAGCCTCATCTTTCTCCCGCAGTAGTTTCGAACCGCTGACCTTAAGGTTCGCAGCCCGATTCGTAACCACTACGCTACCAGAGCTCCTTCCTAGCAGGTCATAAAGGTTGTTTGGAGGGAATTACAAGGATAATGGATAGAAAAGTCTTATGAAGTAACTGACTGCACTGCATCTACGAACATGTTTAAAACTACCCATCATTCAGACATACTGGGAGTGCCCTCAGGGTAGGAACCAGGCATGCTGATTTCATACCAAGCTCCTAGCAGAAGCACTGCACCTGGAAGGCCCTGAATGTACTGTTAGCAAATGGATAAACAAGCATGCATTAAAAACAACAGACACTATTGCTTTCTTCTGTGCTATGAAAAAATATCTTCAAAATGCAAAAGAAGAATGGAACTTTAATCTGGCAAATTCTCTGACTAGTAACTAGCAATTTACAATAATTTATTTCTTTGGGGGTGTTTGCTAACTGTCATGAAGAATCTTTTATTGGTTTTTCCAGCTCATTGGTCTATATTTTTCCACTTCATCCTAGTTATGGAAAAACCTTTGACAAGAGGCCCTGAATAGGTAAAGCAGTGCTGAAAGAGAAGAACAAAATGGGACTCACACCTCTTGATTTTAAAACATGTGGACCTTGGACCTGTAGTATAAGCAATTGACTGCTAATTAGAAAGCTGGTGCTTCAAACCCACCAGCTGCTTCTTGGAAACTCTGTATTGTGTCATTGTGAGTCAGAACCAATTCAATGGCACTTAATAACAATAACATAAAGTTACAATAATCAGAAGGAGCTCTGGTAGTGTAGTGGTTATGAATCAGGCTGCTAACCTCAGAGTCATCAGTTCTAAACTACCAGCTGTTCCGCGGGAGAAAGATGAGGCTTTCTGCTCCCATAAAGATTTACAATCTCGGAAACCCTATACAGGGTCAGTATGAGTCGGAACCAACTCCACGGCACATAACAACAATAACAACAGTAATCAAAGAGGAGTCCTGTTGTGACATTCTGGGCTAATGCACTGAACTGCAAAGTCGGTTTGAACCACAACATTGGCAGTTCAAGCTTACCAGTTCCTCCTTGGAAACGCTATACAGGGTCGCTATAGGTAGACACTGACTCGATAGAATTTAACAACAACAGTAATCAAAACAGTCTAGTACTGGTATAACAATAGACACATAAGCCAACATAATAGAATTCAGAGTTCAGAAATCAACCATGCATCTATGGCCAACTCATTTTTGACAAGTCCATTAAATGAGAAAAAAAGACTCTTTTCAATAGTGGTTCTGGTAAATTTGGATTTTCATATGCAGAAAACTGAAATAGGATCTATAGCTTCAAATTATGAAAGGATTTAGGACCTATATGTGCAAATTTTAAAACATAAAATTATTAGAAGAAAATGCAGGAATAATACTCTCTGGCCTAGTTTTAAACAAAGGATCATCTAATATAATAACAAAAACACAAATAGCAAAAGAGAAAATAAATAGTACCTGTTAAAAATTTTTAAAGTTTCGTTCATCCAAAGACTAGGTCAAAAGTGAAAAGCAAGACTGCAACTGGGAGAATACTTTCAGATACTGTGGCACTGTGGGTTAATGTGCCAGACTGCAAAGCCATTTGTACTGCAAGGTCGGTGGTTCAAGCTCACCAGCTGCTCCTCAGAAACCCTATACAGGGT
>NW_006408562.1:1007893-1010369 GCF_000296735.1 Chrysochloris asiatica | reverse complement strand
CTATGGGTCAGAATTGACTCAATGGTACTTTACAACAACAACTGTATGTCTGACAAGAATCTCATAACCATAATGTACATAAAATATCAATAGCTTAACAACAAAAAGATATAACTCAATCATAAAATGAGTAAAGAACTTGAATAGACATTTAACTAAAGGGGACATTCAAATGGCCACTAAACACATATATTCAACACCATTAGCCATAAGATAGATGCAAATCAAAACTACAGTAAGATACCATTTCACTCCCACTAGGATAGCTACGATGAAAAAAAATAAAACACAGCCCCGATAATAACAAATGCTGGCAAGAATGTGGAGAAAATGGAACCCTTATCCACTAGTGGTAAAGAGGCAAAATGTTACAACTACCATGGAAAACACTGTGGCAGTTCCTCAAAAAACTCAAGCCGGCATAAAATCAAATTGTCTCCTTTGCCATGAGACCTGAGGCACTGGACGGTGCCTGGCTACCATTACTATTTTAATCAAAGATTCTATAGTAAAATACTGACCAAAAGGAAAAGATGGAGAACAACCTTTCTCATTGTCATGGACTGCAGACTTTCTGAGTCCATGGAAGTGAGATACATCCCTGGATCTATTGCCTATTGCTCTGAGATAATCTCTAAACCTTAAGCAAAAATATCCCCTGAAGACTTCTTAAGACCCAACAATAGTTTAACTTAATTAGTAAAGAATGTCTGCCATGAGCATTGCAGTCATTCAAAATGTATCTGTATGTAATCGAATTAACAACAGGAACTCTCAAGTTTAGACTGGAAGCTTAGGAGGCAGAAAGTTTATGTTAATGGAAAGGAACAATTCAGAAAAGCAGCTTGAGAATTGTTGTGCAACACAAAGAATGCAATCTATGGCAATGAATTGTGTGTACAGACACTGCTGTACTAGTTACATTTTGCTGTGTATATTCTCAACAGTAGCAAAAGGATTTTTTTTTAAATGTTTAAAAGGAGATGCCTTGGGCAGTGCCTCAAAAACTTAAATAACACTAGGTTATTTTTGTTTGTGGTGGTGGTTTTATTTATTTAATTTTTGGTATTTTTTTCATTGCCCCTTGGAAATATATTGAATTATAAAAGTGGTTAACTATGTTTGACTCTTTTAAGTAACTTGCACCAAGATACATGTGGTCCTTTTTAAATAATATAGACTCATCCAAACAAAAAAGAAAATCTCACACAAGGGAATGTGTTGATGAAAGCCTATTTGAAAACTTTAACAACTTGTCTCCTGTGCTTCTTCTGGACTTGCTGTTGTTGTTGTTAAATGCTGTTCAGTTGGTTCTGACTCATAGTGACCCTGTATGGGTTTCTGAGGATTTAAATATTTGCCAGAGCAGAAAGCTTCATCTTTCTCCCACCGAGCAGCTGGTGGGCTCAAATGACAGTCTAGTTCTTATAGAATGAGCCATCATGCACCCTTTCTTCCAGACTGGAAACTAAAAAAAAAAAAATTATTCCTAGAGCCACAAAAGAGAAAAGAGTTGTAAGGAGGGACACCCATGAGTCTACCATTTCTTCCAGAAGAATTGAGTTCATCTATGTCAGGACACCTCCTTCTACTTTGTAAAGTGGCTTTCCAGAGGATTTGGAGCAAGGATATTATTGTTGATATCAGCTGGATCTTGGCTAACACAGAGAATATCAGAAAGATGTTTACCTGGGTTTTATATACTACGAAAAGGCTTTTGACTGTGTGGATCATGATAAGCTAGGGACCACAATGCAGAGTATTATTCCAGAACACTTAATTGTACTTATGAGGAACTTGTATATGGGCCAAGAGGCATTCAAACAGAACAAGGGGACATTGAATGGTTTATAATTGGAAAGGTGTGTTCCATGGTTGTATTATTTCACCATACTTATTCAATCTGCATACTGAGAAGGTAGATTATATGAAGAAGAACTACTCATCAGGATTGGAGGAAGAATCATTAACAGCCTACGATAAGCAGATGATACAACTTTCCTTTCTGAAAGCAAAAAGGACTTAAAATATTCCCTGATGAAGATCAAAGATCACAGCCTTCATTATGGATTGCACCACAATGAAAAGAACACAAAAATCCTTACCACTGGACCAATCAATGACATCACTATAAATGGAGAAGTGAAGAGGACTTAAAATATTTACTGATGAATATCAAAAAGCACAGCCTTTGGTATGGATTGCATCTCACTGTAAAGAAAATGAAAATCCTCACCACTGGACCAATAAAAAAATATTCTCATCAATGGAGAAAAGATTGAAGTTGTCAAGGACTTCATTCTTCTTGGATCAATTATCAACATTTCATGGAAGCGCAGTCAAGAAATCAGATGATGTATTGCATTAGACAAATCTGCTGCACAAGACCTTTTCAAAGTGTTGAAGAGCAAAGATGTTAGCTTGAGGACTAAAGTGTACCTGACCCTAGCCATGGTATTTTCAATTACCTCATATG
>NW_006408562.1:1005643-1007418 GCF_000296735.1 Chrysochloris asiatica | reverse complement strand
GACCTCTTAAAAGTATTTAAGAGCAAAGAGGTCAGTATGAGGACTAAGATGCACCTGCCTCAAGCTATAGTATTTTTAATAGCTTTATATGCATGTGAAAGTTGGAAAGTAAATAAGGAAAACTGCAGAAGAATTTATGCATTTGGGTTATGATGCTGGAGAAGAATATTAAAGGTACCATGAACTGCTAGAAGAACAGACAAATATGTGTTGGAAGAAATACAACTATAATGCTCCTTAAAAGTTAGGATGACCAGACTTTTTCTCTCATATTTTGGGCATATTTTCAGAAGGAACCAATCCCTGGAGAAGGATATCATGCTAGGTAAAGTGGGGGTCATCGAAAGAGAAAGACCTTCAATGAGATGGATTGGCACAGCGGCAGCAGCAGTAGGCTCAAGCTTAGCAATGATTGTGAAGTTGGGGCAGGACTGGGCAATGTTTTGTTCTGTTGTGCATAAAGTCACTATGAGTCAGAATCAACTTGATGACACCTAACAATAACAAAAACCTTGTGGTTAAGCTTTGTCTCTTGGTTTCCTGAAAATTCAAGTCCTTCATTAGTGAAAGAATTTTTAAAAGGCTCATGTCAGAGAGAGAAACCATCCTTAAATTGACATTATCCTGCTTAAAATGAAAGATAAACTCTTCAGTGTCCAATCTTCCAATACCTTTCTCCACCTTTCCTTAACGGTGGTTTAGTTATGGAATCTGTACATTCTTTTCATGTCATTTTTATTCTATAATTTTCCACTCATTAAACATTCTCACATACTTTAGACATGATATCAGGAGGGCCTAGTCTCTAGCAAAGAAATACAGACTCAGCAAAAACAAAGGAAGACTCCCAAAGAATGGTTAGACTTAAATGACTACAAACAAACAATTGTGAGATGGGACAAGAGTGGGCAGCCTTCCATTCTTTGCACAAAGCGAAGTATGAATGGGAACTGGCTTGATGGCAGCTGACACCAACAAGCATTTTCAAGTGACAAAATAGAATTTGAAAAAAGACTCGGAGTATTTCCATTGTATTTATTATCTGCATCTACTGGACAATTAACATTAAGCAAACTTCTTGGCTTTCTATTAACTCTTGTAAATACATTTGCTATCTTGAATATATATATATATTTTACATCTGATTATGCATGTTAGACATCTTTACAGTATTAATATACCATTGCCATTTTCTCTATTCAACAATCATTTTTATTTAAGTAAGACCAATAAAATTTTTAGATCAAACTTCCAACCAATCTAAAAGAATTCAAAAATCCATTCTATTCTGCAATGGGCATTTATATTTTCCTTAGCTACTGCTCCTTCCTAATTCTTCTAGCAACAATATTCATCTTCTCCCCCCTACCCCCCATGAATAACTCATTCTTCTTTTTTCAGTGTTGACGTTATCATGCATGACACAGAATCCCATTTCCCATTGATGATCGCATTTCCCATTGATGATCCAGGTCTAGCCTGGATTAGTATTTAACATGAGCATTAAGTTCTCCTGAGAATTTAAATCTCACACACAGTTCCTTGATATTCTCATCTCTATAGATTTTGCCCTCTAGCCTAACTAGGTCACCTTTCTTCATGGCCATTTGTAAACCTCCCCACTACCAACACACTCCATCATCACACTTTCAGCACCCACACTCTGAATACTGCCTCCTATCATGGAGTGGGAACCGACTCGATGGCACATAACAACAACAACAACAACAATCATGGAGTGGCACTGCAGGATAATGCACTGGACTGCAAGGTCA
>NW_006408562.1:1003323-1005543 GCF_000296735.1 Chrysochloris asiatica | reverse complement strand
GCCACAAATTCCCCCAGCTGTGAGCCTTCCAAACTTCTAATTATTCCTTTATATGTGGTTCAGAGTTCTGGGACCATCCCCTGAGCCTGCTTGGTCGGGTATTCTGTGTTGTTGTTGTTGGAGCTCTCTGCTATACGTCCACCCCATCTGCCATCTTGTTTGTTCTCCTCTCAATAGTATTTTTAAGTGAGCTTATTTTATCTCATGGCTTAAACATGAACTGCTCTGCTGTAAAGTGCTGTTGAGTTGATTGTAACCCTGTATACTAGCTCGTGGGTTTGAACTACCAACCTTGTGGTTCACAGTCCAGTGCTATAACTCCCAAATTTGTGTACCCAGACAGATCTCAATCCTGAACTTGATTTATAAATCAATTTGCCTACTCATCATTTCAAGCTAGATATATGAATTATTGTTGCTGTTTAGTGCCATTGTGTCAGTTCCCACTCATACAGAACAGCTGATGGGTTTGAACTACTGATCTTGCAGTTAGCCATCCAGTGCTTATCCTACAGTACCACACCAGGCCTCCACATATCTGATGTTGTTGTTATTGTTAAGTGCTGTTGAGTTGGTTCCCACTCGTAGTGACCATGTACAGGGTTTCTGAAGAGTAGCTGGTGGGTTTGAACTGCCGAACTTGTGGTTTGAAGTCCAGTCCTAATCCTATAGCACCACACCAGGAGTTCAGTTATCTGACAGGTATCTCAAATTTAATCTTTCTAAAAGTAAAATCCAATTGTCCAGTCACAAGATCAAATCTTGAGTCATCCTTTGCCTCTCTTTTTCTCTGACACTCAACATTTAATCCATCATCCAATTCCATCGACTCTACTTTCAAACTATGAGTATATCTTGTATATCTTCTGAATCCAAATAATTCTTACTGTCTGACTTCTGACCATTTAAGTCCAAGCCATCATGATCTCTTACTTTGACTCTTAAAATAGCCACCTGAACATCTTCTAAAATCCGTAATTAACACAGCAACTAAGGAAAGCTGTTAAAATTATCATTCAGATCATAGCACATACCTGCTTAAACTCTCTTTTGGCTTTCCTTCTAATTCAGAATAAGAGCCAAATCCCCAAGCAATGAATCTCTCTTACATCATTCCATTTACCCCTAGTAAACACTACTTTGGTGTCTATATATTTGCCTATTCTACATAATTCATATAAGTAGACTCAGATAATATTTGTCCTAGTTTGACTGCCTGATTTCACTCAGCATAATGGTCTCAAGGTTCATCCATGTGAAAGCACATATCAGAATTTCATTTCTTTTTATAACAGAGTTATATTCCATACTCAAATGTAGGAGGGTCCTTCAAAAAAAATGATGGGAAAATGACGTTAAAAGATAATGAAATTTGAACAATCAAGTTGTTTGCTGGGGATCTATCAAGGCAGGTAATCAAGTCCCTCCAAGACTGAAACTCAAAGGGAACACATTAGCAGGCATGTAAGCTTGCTTACAATGACATTGGTCTACTGGTGAGTGGAAGAGGGGGGAAGGGAACAATGAAGATATGGGCAGAGTTCAACAATGTTCCATAGACTCACATTGACCTGGCATTGAGAGAGAGAAAAGGAAGGGTTGGTTGATCCAAAGTGTGGTGAGACCTGAGGACTCCTGAGCCCATGTTGACAAGGACATAGCCACAGAGGCTAGAGCTGAGAGCAAAACATCCAGCTGATATGAGGTGAGGGGAGACACAAAAGAACACCCAAACTTGTAGACAGTACCCATTTGACCTAGCTTCGATGATCAGAACTCAACTAAAAGAGAAGATTTTTTAAAAAATTATTTTTGATAAAGGGAACAATTGTAAATTGCTACAATTTGATGAATGTGACCTATACTTATGGATGCAGTAGCTCAACATACCAATTGAGAGGGAAGGAGTCTTCACATCACGGATCAATCCAATTCCTTCTGTATATAAGGTTGATGGGGATAGGCAACTTCGAAACATTAGCTACCAAAAATGGGGGGCTACAAAGGCACAAAGTGACTGGCTTACAAGTTTTTAAGAGGAAGTTTAGTTTCAGAGTGTGCAGGGGAAGGTAGAGTCCCCATTGAATAGTTTTCATCTTGTCAAGATGGGTCTGGTGAAAGGAGATGGAGATAAGATTCTAAGATTCAATAGTGAGTAATTGTTATCATGACTAATTGCAATTTTCACAACTGTAAAGGTAGAATTTTTATAACAAAAAA
>NW_006408562.1:1000659-1002209 GCF_000296735.1 Chrysochloris asiatica | reverse complement strand
TATATATATATATACACACACACACACACACACATATATATATATATATACACATATACATATATATATATATACACATACACACACACACACACACACACACACATATATATATATATATGAGTGTGTGTATATGGATATATATCTATATAGAGAGAGAACAATCAATCCTGGGCTGTGAACCACAATGTCAACAGTTTAAACTAAACAGCTGTTCCTCAGAAACTCTATGAGTTGGAACCAATTTGACGGCACTTAACAGCAACTCCATATAGAGAGAAGGAGCACTGTGACTCCATAGTATAAATGCTGGACTGGGAAACATGAGGATGGCCAGCCCAGCCCACCAGTCGCCTCGTGGAAGAAAGATGAAGTTTTCTGCTCCGGCAAAGACTTAACGCCTAGGAAACCCTATACAGGTCCGCTGTGAGTTGGAACCTACTCAATGACACTTAATAACAACAACAATATGTATGCATTGTTTCATATTCCTTTAAGATGATAAAATAATTGAAACTTCCTTGTGTTTCAATTCCTGATCTCTCTCTCTCTTTCTCTCTCTCTTTATATTGTTGTTGTTGTTAAGTGCCGTTGAGTAGGTTCTGACTCATAATGACCCTGTATAGGGTTTCTGAGGAACACCTGGTGAATTTGAACTGTCAAACTTGAAGTTCAATCTGACCTTGTGGTCCAGTGCATTATATATATATATATATGGAGAGAGAGAGAGATTTTAAAGAATTGGCTCACACAAAATTATGGGATGTCTGGCAGAGATTCCTGCAGACTTGTGTTCCAATATCCAGAGGTCAGGTGACAGGAAGGAGGAAGAGTGGAAGAGATTTGGTAAATATCTGTTTATAGCTGGAGGTATGATATACCATAGGGAAAACTCTCTTTTTGCTGTTAAGATGTTTAAGCAATTACATGAAGCCAAGCCACATTTTGGAGCTTTGCTATGAGTCAGAACTGACTCTACAACACAAAACCATGACCACCGTGTTTTACTTAATCATTACTTATTTAATTGTATGAAAGTTCTTCATAACAGCCTCTAGACTGTTTTTTGACCAGATAACTAGGCACCATAGCCCAGGCATGTTGAGACATAAAATAAATGAGCACATAACTCTGCTGGTCTTTGCAATACATTTAATGCCTGGGTCATCCTCACAATTGTTGCAATGCTTGAGCCAATTACTCCACTTATACTGCTATAAACAAGGTAACCGGGAGTCCTGGGGTGGTGCTTTAGGATAAGCATTGAACCACTAGGTCAGCTTAAACCTCAAGATTGGAAGGTCAAACTCACCAGCCTCTCCTCAGAAACCCTTTACAGGGTCACTCTGAGTTGAAATCAACTTGATGGTTGAATAAAAACAAATAAACCTAGTCAAATCTACTGCCATCTAGTCAATTCAGACTCATGGCAGCCCTTTACAGGGTTTCTAAAGTTGTAAATCTTTCCAGGAGCAAGCAGAAATCTTCCTTTCTCTCCCAGGGAGCAGCTAGTAGATTTGAACATACCAACACATAACTTATGACACCAC
>NW_006408562.1:987523-995129 GCF_000296735.1 Chrysochloris asiatica | reverse complement strand
AGGACATGGAGAGATAGAGCAGCCGAGGCCTCTAGACTCATGGAAAGAGAAAGGCCACTCCATCTCTCCATGTCATCATCTCTGCCTCCATCTCTGGTGTCACTGCTTCTCTGGGTAGGGTCCCACACTCCGCTCTTCTCCCTTGATCGTAAGTCCCTGGGTCCTCTGCTTCTGAACTGCAAGATCAACCACTCTCCTCCTTTTGTTACAAAATATCTACCTTTACATTTGCAGCACTCACAATCAGTCCTGATAGCAATTATTCATTATTGAACCATGAAAGTCTTATCTCATCTCCTTTCACCAGCCCTGTCCAGAAAGGTTAGAAACCACTCAGTGGAGAGTCTACCTTTCCTCACACCCTCTGAAACCAGGCTCCGTCTTGAAAGCTTGTAAGTCAGTCTTGTCTTGCCTTTGTAGTCCTCCCACCCCATTTTGGGTAGCCAATGTCTAAGTTGTCCACCCTGTCAACCCTGTGTTTCAACCCTGAGGGTGTGAAAATAATCCTCACTGTAAAGGTCCATTCCCTCTTTTGAGCTACTACATCCATAGGTATAGTTCAAGTTCATTAAATTGTTGTGGTTTACTCTTTTTCCCTCTTCTTTCTTCCTCTTCCATCAGTTCTTTCTGTTTGGGGGTGGGATTTGGGGTTTTTGGGGGGAGGCATAATAAAATATAACAACAAATCATTTCTCATATTAACCACTTTATGTGTATAATTCAATGACACTGGTGGCTTCACATTGCCAATCTTGTGGGTCACAGTCCAGTACCTTTCAGTTTTCTCTTCTCTAAAGTAAACACTGTTCCTTATAGGACATGTTTTGTTGTTGTTGCCATTTCCTCAACTTTCTCATCTCAGACGCCTCTTGTCAACACCCCTCCAGAGTTGTCTGCTATCGAATGCTATCTTCTGAAAGAAACTTACCTATAAATTGCACAGCTCATACTTCTACAGCCAATTGCATTGAGTGCTGTAAACACTAGTATAAGTGGACTTGTGAGTAGCCTAGTTATTGGGAAAAAGTTACCAAAAACAAACAACAACAATTCAACAGGGTGCTAATAGCACCTATTATGCTTTTCTTATTCTACCAGGTCTATACATTAAAAATAAAAATAGTAATTCTCTAATTTAGGGTGGGTATGGCTAGAAACACTATGCAACTAATCCTTCTTGATCATGATTTGACTCCTTGCTCTTAGGTGGACAATCAGGAGGTCAATATTGGTCTCAAGGCATCATCTGAACAAGCAAAATATCCCCCTCAGAATCCTAGATCTTGGTCATGTGTCAACACTGCTGCACTGCACCCTACCCAACAGCCACAGCACAGGCTTCTCAGTCTCTGTCTCCCCAAACAATTACTTTATAAGTGGGAAGGCTAGTGGGGGAGTTTTCCTTAGGATAAACAGAGTTAGAAATCAAATTGTTTGTGGTTAAATGGTGGAAATTTAACACCAAGTTCATCCACCAGAACACTAAGCACAGCCCACGGTTCTCTCCCAAGGAAAACAAATGAGCCATAATAATATTCTGCCTAGCCAAATCCCCTGCAGACAAGTTATCTTTCCTCAAAGCAACAAATGGTATATAGTAATAAGAATAACATTGAGACACAGCCTCTACATAAATTACCAATGAAAAAGAAACCATCTTCTTATGTGAGGCTTTCTAAGCTTAGGAGAAACAGATTTTCGGCTTCCCCAGAAATGAGGAGGGAGAAGATTATCTAATATCTCTATCAGTAAATTGATTCTGAAGTAAAACAGCATTCAGGTCAATACACAGTTCTTGATCATTTCTTGCATGCCACCTTCCTTAGTCCCTACTAACTCAAGATGCAGTTATCTCATGGAATGTTACT
The DNA here is from genome assembly GCF_000296735.1 of Chrysochloris asiatica. Taxonomy (NCBI): domain Eukaryota; kingdom Metazoa; phylum Chordata; class Mammalia; order Afrosoricida; family Chrysochloridae; genus Chrysochloris; species Chrysochloris asiatica. The sequence continues at coordinate 993,261 of NW_006408562.1, read as the reverse complement.
GCTGGATAGAGTGGTTTGGCAGCCAAAGGCAACTCAGTCCAATTAAACAGATTCATTTAACAATCCAAAGAACAGTGCCACGCTGCTTAATCAGCTGCTTAATCCAAAACAATTAGCCAGCTCCCTTCCCAGGGAAGTTCAGCAGTGAGTTCTTAGCAATTGTATTCCCTCACATGGTCCTTTACTGATTGATATATCCCCAAATTCCACCAGCACTCTTCCATCCCACCCAACTGAATGAAGAAAACCATGGTGGTCACAGAAGAGAAGAGGCACCTAGAAAATGAGAGTGTGGGTCAACAGGAGGGATAACAGTCTGGAGTAGTGTTTTCACACATTATGGCAGCAAGTCACCCTTCATCCACCCAGAAAACCTCTACACTATTCTGAGAGTCTAGAAGTAAAAATCAGTTGTGGTTGAGTCAATTCTGACTCAGGAGGAAACCATGTGTGTCAGAGTAGAACTGAACTCCATAAGTTTTCAATGACTTTTTTGAAGCATTTCTCCAGCCTTGTCTTTTGAGTTTTCTTTGGGTAGACTCAAATCTCCAAGCTTTTAGTTAGCAAGCGCATTTATTATATGAACTACCCGTTCATGGTGTAGATGATGAGCCTTCCCACTCAGAGATTAGACATTACCACACCCCAGTTGTGCTCTTTCTCTCAGTACAATCCTTCAACTGTTCTAGCTTTATAGAAACCTACTTCCTGGGATTGATTTGAATATGTTCTCAGAGTTTCACTATTTTTCTCAAATAATGGTTCTCATTTCTTTGATGGAAACAAAACAAAACAAAAATTATTTTTAATCTTTACAGAGAACTCTGGGGCAAGACAGAGAATAGGCAGACACACTGAGCAGACCCTGTTCAACAAGGATATGGGAGACCAAGTGAAAGAGAAATGGACCCTGGAACTCTGTGTTTAAGATGATAGGACAGAGAGAGAATATTAAGTTCTGGCTGGAAGCAGAAGCTAAGCAGGAACAGCAAGACAAGAGACTATGGGTGGGCTGTTGGCTGGTGTATCTCAAAGTAGCCTTTGCAGCTGTTGCAGGAAGCTATTGATAACAATGGCCAGGGACAAAGGATGCTCTCTGGAGATTGGCAACAAAGGAGGTATAGTTCTTCAATGAACCTTATGCATTCCTGGTAGCCAGGGGCATGATCAATCCAAACCCTAGTCTATCAAGCAGCCAAAGGCACCCCTTCACCTACTACATCTGCTCTGCCTGGAGTCAGGGGCTGGACACACCACCTCCACATACTGGATGCTTATCTGGTTCACCTCATTAGATCTTTTATTGCTGTTGGGGGTTTTTATTGGAGTCAGTAATTGTACCCCTATGGTCCAATCACTTCTGTACCTCCTGTGGCTCCACACAGTGGGCAAGCAACTACTCATTCACGTACTACCTGATCAAGGATAATTATCAGTAAACATCAGACAAATTCACCCTGAACTATGATATACAAACAGTGAACAAAGCAATGTGCAAACACTTTCGGTCTCTACCATATCCATGAGGAGACAGGTGAGTGCCTGAGAAGATACCCACGTATAATCATCAATAAAATACAAATATAGTGACATCACAATGTCTTAGAGAAAATAGACAATTTCGCCTTACATGAAGAAACATTATGGAATGTCTTAAACAAGTGATAAAACACAGTTAGAAAAATATAATACCAGAAAAGGCATTAGAACTAGCTGACAAGGAATTTTAAAGAATGACATATTTGTACCTTTAATGAATCAAGAGAATGGTCTAGAAAACTGCAGAGGAAATCAAGGAAAACACAGACAATTCAAGAAAGCACTACAAGAACAAACTGACAAAACCAATGGAAAATTGGAAACTATAAAAACAGCAAATAGAAAATTAGTAGATACTAAGAGTTCCAAAATAGATAATACATTGAAAAGGCAAAGAAGTAGAATTGAATGGAAGGCTGATTAGTGAGCTTGAAGACAAGGCCCTCAGTATTCACCTTCTAGAAGAAAAAAATAAATAAATAAGAAAAATATCCAAAAAAGCCTAAGAACTGTGTGGGACACTATCAAGAGGAATAACATACTTATGACTGGAATCCCAGAAGAGAAAGACACAACAACAATAATAAAAAGAGAAAACTGTTGAAGAGTTTGTTTAAAAAAATTGATGAGAAGATAAGCAGTCACGAAGATGAATAACCTTCAAACAGGATAGACCCCAAAAGAAAATCATTAAGACATATTATAATTAAACTCTTCAAAGCCAAAGAAAGAAAACAATCCTGAGAGCAACTTGCGAAAACTATTAAGAAAACTATAAGAATAAGCTCTGATTTCCCAGCAGAAACCATGCAAGCAAAAAGACAATGATGGCCTTCCCCTCTTTCTTCTGCACTGTCTACGGAGGAGGCGGTCATTTCAACCGGCATCATGGCTGCTCTCAGACCCCTGGTGAAGCCCAAGATTGTCAAAAAGAGGACCAAGAAATTCATCCAGATTATTATGTCAAAATTAAGCATAACTGCGCAAGCCCAGAGGCATTGACAACAGGGTGCGGAGAAGATTTAAGAGCCAGATCTTAATGCCCAACATTGGTTATAGGAGCAACAAGAAGACTAAACACATGCTGCCCAGCGGCTTCTGCAAGTTCCTGGTCCACAACGTCAAAGAGCTGGAGGTGCTGCTGATGTGCAACAAATCTTACTGTGCAGAGATTGCTCACAACGTCTCCTCCAAGAACTGTAAAGCTATCGTGGAAAGAGCAGCCCAGCTGGCCATCAGAGTCACCAATCCTAACGCCAGGCTACGCAGCGAAGAAAATGAATAGACAGCCTGTTTTCAAGTTTTATTTGTGCTAAATAAAACCATAAAAGCTCTGCAAAAAAAAAAAGACAATGATGGGATTTGTTGTTATTGTTAACCACCGTGGAGTCAGTTCCGACTCATAGAGACCCTGTACAGGGTTTCTGAGGCTGTAAATCTTTACGGGAGCAGAAAGCCTTATCTTTCTCCCGCGGAACAGCTGGTAGTTTCAAACTGCTGACCTTGCGGTTCGCAGCCCGAATCGTAACCTCTACGCTACTAGAGCTCCTTAGGTACCTGCAAAATTTTGAAAGAAGAAACAAAAAGTTCAACCAAGAATCAGCTACTCAGGAAAAAAAACAAAAACAAAAAAACTGTCCATCAAGTAAGATGGTGAAATCAGGATATTTACAAAAAATTGAAATTAAAAGATTTATAAAATCTAGGCTAACCTTACAAAAAATACTAAAGGAAATTCTGTGGACAGAGAACCAACAACAGCAGACAATATGCTGAGATTAACAGGCTGACAATATCACCCAGAATTCAACACAGATATAAAAATATTCAAAATAAAACAAACCTACAAGACTGAAAATAGGAAATCAGATATATCAGTTTGCAACAACAAAACCCAAAACACAAAATAAAAAGAGGGAATAATGTATAACAGAACTTCCAAATGAAGAGGAAACACAGTGAATTTCAAGAAAATAAATAAATATATAAACACTGTGACCCTAAAATTAGACTGTTCTGATGTGGTGCTATGGGTTAATGTGCTGGACAGCAAAGTCGGTTTGAACTGTAGGTTGGCAGTTCAAGCCCACCAGCTGCTCCTGGTAACTCTGTACAGGGTCACTATGGGTCGGGACCAACTTGACAGCACTTAACAACAACAACAACATTCCTAGCCCTAGTCCAAACATTCCCCCTCACCTTAACCCTAACACTAACCTTAGTTAAGGAGTTCTGGTGTGGCACTGTAGTTTAATGCCATGGACTGCAAGGTCGGTTTGGAGTGCAAGGTTGGCAGTTCAAGCTCAGCAGCCGCTCCTCAAAAATTCTATACAGGGTCACTATGAGTCAGAAGCAACTCAATGACGCTTAACAATAACAACAACCCTAGTCCTAACCATACACTAACATAAAACAAAGTCCTAGACCTAGCCATGCTCCTAACCATTACTCCTTACTCAAAGAGGAAAAAAACAACTTTCCAGATTAATGAAAGATTCCTCCTTTTGATATTTTATCTAGGTTTTTCCCCAAATTTCTCATAGAATGTTTTTGTTATGTTCCCTTCGTACTTTAAATTTCCTTTTCAAATCTGAGGTTTTCAGATAGTTCCTATGTCAGGCTAGGAGCACAGTGGCTCCACATAAGTGCTGAAATGGGAACCACAGGTCCACAGTTTGAACCAGCCAGTTTCTCTGAGGGAGACTGCTAAGGCTTTTTTTGCTCCTGTGAAGATTTAAAGCCTCAGAAACCCTATACAGAGTCGCTATGAGTCAGAACCAACTCTGTGACACAACAAAAGCATGTCAGCCTAGGTCCCAACAGGAAATGGAATATTTCTGGGAAGGTTTATTTGCAGAGGTACTAACTGTGAACCTGCAGGAGTCCTGGTGTGGTGCTGCAGGTTAATGCACTGGACTGCAAAGTTGGTTTGAATTGCAAGGCCAGCGGTTCAAGCTCCCCAGTCACTCCAGGGAAACCTTACACAGGGTCACTATGAGTCAGAACCGACTTAATGTCACTCAATAACAACAATTATGAACCTGTGTGTGTAGCAGCAGTGGAAATGGTGCCACTCTGAGACTAGAAGGAATGATAAGAGTAAGTTAGCAGACCTGGGAAGAGAATAACAAGCCATAAACTTGAAAGGGGTAGTAACTTCAAAGGGAGAGACCAGAGAGAGATATATGAGAGACAGAGAGCAAGGGGAATCAACCCTGTCTCACTCACTACCTTCTTTTCCTTCTCCTGTAAGGGAGGCTGCTCTTGCTGTCCACACAGCCCCATACCTACAGCAGAGAACAAGGCAGGGTGAAGTGAGCAATCTGGAGGGTGAATATTCATTAGACGACTAGATTAAATTACCTCTTGGGTGTCTTCTCATTTACTGACTTCCTTGCTTCCTCCGATATTTTTTAGAAGCATTCTATGAACTTCTTAAAATGTGTCTTCTTACAATCTTGGTGATACACCTGAGTGAAACCATTCTCCTTTCCCTAATGACCACAAACCATCATTTTACATGGTGCCCCATTCCAAAAATCATATCATTCTCATGTCACCAAATAATCCTGGCATTTTAAATTTTTAAAAGGGGGGACAACTGAGACTTTTCTGAGAAATTCAGGGGCCTGAGTCTACTGATGCAGGAGGAGGTAGGTGTGCTTGCAGAGACTGAGGCAGCAGTGGAGCTTAAGAGAAAGCTGGAGGTGGACATTAGGTAATGTCCCAGTGTCTAGGTCTGAGCCCAAAGACAGATGGGACAATGGCGGAGGTAGAAAGGCAGTTTTCATGTTGAGTTCCTGAGGCAATGTGTGTCACAGACTGGAAATGAAAAGTCTTTGCTGTGAAGGAAAGGCTTCAGTCTTTAAAGAGCCCAAAATGGCATAGCTGACCACAGCCACTTGTAGACAACAACAGCCTAGTGACTGATTCCAAAGGCATTTCATTTGCCTGAGAAAATATGTGACACATCTCCAAAGTCAGAAATGGGGCAGAAGTTTAAATATAGAGAGAGCAACAAGTCAACTGTCATGGTGATTCCTCCCAATCTGTAGACAGACAAATTAAAAAATGCCATACTCTATTTTTTCTTCAGAATTAAATCCATAACTATGAAGCAACCTTAAAGAAAATTAACACTTCACAACATACCAAGAGAATGAAAATCCAAGAAGAACATGAAAACATTAAAACTATGA
>NW_006408562.1:984567-985849 GCF_000296735.1 Chrysochloris asiatica | reverse complement strand
ATCCCTCATGAACATAGATGCAAAAATTCTCAACAGATTTAAGTCCATATTAACACTGCTCCTCAGTTTGCTTTTGTTGTTGTTGTCAAGTTTTTACATGTCAACTTGACTAAGGTATTGTTGTTAACTGACATTGAGTCTTCCCCCAGCTCATGGTGACCCCATGTGTTACCTAACAGAACTGTTCTATAGGGTTTCTTTAGTTGTAATCTTGCTGGATACAGATCACAAGGCCTTTCTTCCACAGCACAGTTGGGTGGAACTACAGCCACATTCCTCTAAGTTATGGTGTTGCTGTTAAGTGACCTTGAGTTAGTTCCAACTCAAAGCAATCCTGAAAAGGGTTTCCAAGGAGCAGATTTGAACCACACACCTTCCAGTTAATAGTCCAGTGCTTATCCTACAGTGCCACCCCAGGACTGACTAAGTTATTGTTGCTGTTGTTCTTAAGTGCCATTGACTCTGTTTCAACTCATAGTGACATAGTATAAAGTTTTTGAGGAGTGACTGGTGAGTTTGAACTGCTGATCTTGTGATTAGCAGTCCAGTGCTTATTCTACATCACCATATCAGGACTCCAAGCTAAGTTGTAGTTTAATGCTGTCAAGTCAGTTCCGACTTGCAGTGACCCTGTGTAGGGTTTCCATGGAGCAGCTGATGGATCTGAACTGCCAATCTTGTGAATATGAACTGCCTACAGCACCACACCAGGAGTTTTTAAGTTAAGGTGTAATACCCAGTTATGTAATCAAAGACTAGTTGGCCTAAATAAACTATGTCATTATAATTAATATTTATAATCAGTTGACTGTAAGTAAAGATTATTTTTGATAATGTGGTGGGTCTCAGCCAATCATTTGTCTTAAGAGGGAAAACCAAGGTTTGCCAATGAGTAAAACAAAATTCTGTCTCAAATTCTGCAACATCAACTTCTGCCTGAGTTTTCTGTCTGCCCTACAGATTTTAGACATTATCAGCTCCCAAAATTGATGGCATGAACCATTTACTTGAAATTCTTTGAAATAAATGTCTCTTTCTATACATGCACTATATATATAATATATATACATTTAGAGACATTTATTTCAAAGAATTTCAAGTAAATGGTGCTTGAAATTGAGTCCTGGTGTGGTGCTACAGGTTAATGTGCTAGACTGCAAAGTCAGTTTGAACTGTAATGTCGGTGGTTCAAGGTCAACAGCTACTCCTTGTCAACCCTATACAAGATTGCTATGAGTCAGAACTGATCCGACAGCACTTAAAACAATATATATATATATAT
>NW_006408562.1:978862-984027 GCF_000296735.1 Chrysochloris asiatica | reverse complement strand
TAGGATACATTACTGTTTGTTTTATTCTATCCTTTTTTTTTTTTTTTTTTTTTTAATGTAATGAAAACATCTTTAAAAATCAGTTTAGATGATCCCAATTGTGTTGGAAAAATGCAAAGCATCATAGTCAGGAGCCAGTCAAATATTTGCCTTCTTTTTTCCATCCGCCTGATCAAGATGCTGACCTTGGCCATGTCAATGTCACATTGCTTGTTGACAATGTCACATTGCTTGTTGACCTCCAGAATGAACACATGTGTCTTGTGATCTTCAATCTTTTTCATGGCTGACTCAGTACTCAGAGGGAACTTGATGATGGCATAGTGGTCAAGCTTGTTTCTCCTTGGGGCGCTCTTCCAAGGATATTTGGGCTGCCTTTGGTGCCTCAGTGTCTTGGGCTGCCAGAAGCTGTGTGATGTACAGATCTTTTTATTTTATTTTATTTTATTTCTGGTGGCAGTGGACACCTTTCAGCACTGCCTTCAATGCCTTCAATGCCTTTGCTTGGGCTTCAGTTTTGGAAAGGACAGGAGCTTCCTTCTTGAGTTTCTGAGCCATTTTGTAAAAAGGGCTTGTTTTATTCTATTCTTTTAGAAAAAAAATCAACTCAAAAATTTTCCTGTTTTTAGTATGACAACTCTGAGAAAATAAATGTCTGTTCTTTATAGCCACCTACTTGTGGTATTTTTGTTACAGCAGCATTAGGTAACTAAGACTCCAGGGTCAATGAAAACATGGTGACTTTCTATGTATTCCTGTAACCCAGAAAATAACACATTGTTTAAGAAGCATACTGCAAAGGCATTTAAAATGTCCCTCTGTGCTGTAAATGGTCTCTGGTCTATTCATAGATTTGCCTATTAAGAGTCTGTTAGCCCTAAAGAAAACTGAACTTCTCCCCACACGTTCCCATTAAAGCTTTCCAAAAGGAGAACTTGCTGGAGAGAATTCACAGCATTTGGCCTCAGCGGTCCCCTCTATTATATTTATACATTTCGATTCCCCTGCTCTTTGTATGCTGGCTTTGGCTCTTTTAGCCAAAGTATAGACAGCATCGCATTTCCCTCCTTTGGTTAAAGATCCCCCATCATCACCTAGCATGGGCTTCAACCTCTTCTTTGGCTTTTTTTTTTTCCACTGACATTTTAATTCAAGGTTTTTGTGAGACCTTTGGACATTTCTCCCCTCAAGTTTTCCATGCCCTTTACAAGGCAAGGGTCTTTTTTAAATTTTGCAGTCTGAACACCATAAATGAATCATTTCACTGTATTTATATGTTTGGATAAAAATGAAGGCTTTTGACAGGAAACAAGTTTTTCTAATTCTGGCATTTATGATCAATTTCTGTAGCTATTAAACAAGGTTGTAAGCTTTTTGGGAAAGTTACCTACCTATGACTTTAGATTTGTTTTTCCAACTGGTCAGTTCATCATTACTTTCTTTTCAACCCCTTTAATAATACACCAAGGATAATAGACTAGTCTCTATTTTTTTCTTAATTTATAAATCTTGTTTGATGGCAGGAAAACACAGTTTAGTTTTTCTATAGAAGTACCACTCTGCATCAGCTGAGCTTCCATTCACAGTCTTCTTTTTAGCTCACCAGGATGGGCAGACCTTGGGCCATGTCATTTGCGTCTCATGCCATAAAAGGACCAAATAGTACTGCATTCTGGGAAAGTCTTCAAAGATCAGCTATTAATGCAATTCTCATCAGAAACTAGCTTTGTGCAAATTTTAAAGACAAGGATAAATAATGTTTTTCCACATTTGTGGAAAATCCTCTACATGTACCATCATTGTTAACTTGCGAGGCCAACACACTAGACTTGATTTTGAAACTACATGTGGGGCAATCACATGTTTTGTCTTAGATTTTAAAGAACAGGAATGTATCTTGCACAGTTTTGAGGTTACAGATCCAGATCTTGGCATTGAATTTAGGAGATGATTCCTCATTTTTGGTAGCCTTGAGAGTCCCTCAGAGTTTTTTTGGAAGTTCCTTGGTGTCTCTCTTCCCTTTTGGGGTGTGTGTCTGTGTCTATGCTGCTTTTTTTTTTTTTACAACACACCGCCTAAAGTAATTAGATTTAGTATCCAATCTACTCTAATGTGATCCCATTAACATAATAAAACTACTATTTCCAAACAGGTTCTTATCTATAGTATCAACTCCCCCTCCAAAACATTATCCATTGCTATTGAGTCAATTTGGGCTCATAATGACCCTAGAAAAGAGTTGAGCTATTCCTTTGAGTTTCCAAGACAGCAAATCTTCACAAGAGAAGATTGCCTCATCTTTCTCCCACAGATTGGCTGACGGGTTTGAACCACCCACCTTGCAATTAGCAGTCCAATATCTAACCCACTGTGCAATCCAGGGTCCTTATTTGTATACTATGGTTAGAAACATATTTTGGAGGGAACGCAATTCAAACCATAACATTTTTCAAATGATAAGAGCTTAGAAAAAAACCTATCACCATGATCATATTTAAGAAATTAATAATTCCTTCATATAAGCAGTTTCCCTTCTTCAGTGCAGGGCAGCCCTATCAGCTCCCCTCGGTTGTGGTCTTTCTCTCTCGTGACAGGTTTCCTCTCAGACCCTGCGGAAAGGCTCCTTTTGGCCCCCTTAGGACAGGTGCTTCTTGGCTCTCTCAAAACAGGCTTCACTTGGCCTTACCATCTGTCACACTGGCTTTGCCATTAGGACCCTTCTGGGCATCTGTTGTTGTCAATATTTCAGCTCTTGACCCATTTTACAAGTCTTGTAGGATATTGCTTACCTAGTTGGTATTTCTGACGTCTCTTTTATTAAGTCCCCTCCTCTCTCTGGTTTGTTTTATTCACCTTTTTTTTTTTTTTTTTTTACCTTTTATTGGGAGTTGAGAGAAAGTTTATAGAGCAACACTCAACAATTCATGACATTTACTGCAATTCCCCATGATGTAACAGCCTTTTTCCTTTTTATTTTTTTTAAGTTTTTATTGTGAATTGAGTGAAGGTTTAACCAGGCAGATGATGAGTTTTACATTTGACAAATCACATTTCCTTTCATTGCAATGATTACAATCCTCTTCATGTACCATCAGTTATCAGTATTTAACTCACCCCCCCACACACACACACCTTTTGTGGCAGTGTGGGTTAATGCAATGAACTGCAAAGTTGGTTTGAACTGCAATGTCGGTGGTTCAAACTCACCAGCCTCTCCTCAGAAACCCTATACAAGGTTGTTATGGGTTGGAACCAACTTGACAACACTTAACGACATACACAAACAAAACAAAATATATTCATTTAAATGTCCAAAGGTCACAGTTTGCAAGCCAGCCTCCTGCCTGAGGCACACAGACTTTCTCAGTCCATGGGCTGAGAGTCCTCAGCTGTTCCATCTCTCTATGCCATCTTCTCTGCCACTGTCTCTGCTGTCACCACTTTCTGGTTAGGAAAGCAGTTAGTCATGATATCAATTACCCACAATTGAATTATAATATCCTGTCATCATCATCCCACATCCTCTTTCACCAGATCCATCTGGAAAAGAGGAAAACTATTCAATGGTGTTTCTACCTTACCACCCTCATTCTGAAACTAAGCACACCCATGAAAGTTTGTGAGCCACTCACTTAAGGCCTTTATAGTCTCCTGTCTGCACCCCCACCCCCGGTTTTGATAGCCAGTGTCTAAGTTGCCCATCCCTATCAATCCAGTTTACTGAGGAGACAAGCTTGAATCTTGATATAAATAATCCTTTCATTTCAGTTGGAATTTTGAACAACTGCATCCATAAGCAAAGATTCAGTTCATCCAATTGTAGTAATTTATACTTGTTTCCTGTATCAAACAACTTTATCTCTATCTTCATATGGTCATATTCTGGTCAGCTAGCCATCCAAGTTGCTCACATGCCTCCCCTCACTTTAGACAAGCTGGCCACATAACTCTCAGCTTTAGCCCCCAGTGGCTAGGTCAGTGTAGCATGGGCTCAGGAGTACACATGTCTCCCTACACTTCAGACCAGCCAGTCCTTCCTCTTCTCATCTCATATCAAGATCAATGGGAATCATTGGAACATGGTACAACTCAGCCCATGTGTTCATTGTGGTATTTCCCCTCTTCCAGTTACCAGTGGACCAGGGTGATGACCAACAAACACAGTAGGCTCCTTGTGGGTTTCCTTTATGTTTCAGTCTTAGAAGAGTGTTAACCCTGAAGAACTGACTTTTTTGCCTTAATGGCTCCAAGGCAAAAAGCTAGTTTGATATTCTAACAGCCAAATGGTCTGTTTTTTCTGCTGGTCTTTCTTTCGAGAAGTATTTTCTGTTCTTCTAGCCATTCAAGATTGGTCTGCATGTCTTTTCAAGTGAGAAAGTCCCACCTCAGAAGGTTCTGGGTGAGACTAAGGATTCTACCTAAGGCTCCCTACTCCACAAAGGCTTAACAAGAAGCCATTTCCCAGGGAAGACCCTAATTCCCTTTTAGCTCATCAGTTATAGGTTGAACACAGGCTTACAATCTTTCTGTAATCATAATTCCCAAAGTTCATTTCTATCATACTTTAAAGTTATTTTACAATAGTAGGCAGGGGAAAACAATATCCATAAGACATTCAAGCACCTTAATATTATTTCCCCTCTTTTACCCATTCAGACTCCACTCCATTTTTTGTCAGAGAGCACTGTTGTTCCAAGGTTGTGTATACATCATTATTTACCTTTATCCCATTTAGCCCATTAATACCTCCCTAAGTCTTCACCTATCTTCAATGTTCATCTACCACCCTCCCCATTCTTGTACATTTTCCTCCCCATCACCCAAGCTGTCATGTATCTACCCCCTAACCTGTGAATTATTGTTCCCTCTCTCCCACTCCTGGTAAACATCAAATAATTTTTCTTTTATTGTAGAAATCTTTAAGCTTTTAGAGTAGTAGTTGTTGTTGTTGTTAAGTGCTGTTGAGTCGGTTCCAACCAGCAACCCTGTATAGGGTTTCTGAGGAGTGGCTAGTGAGCTTGAACCATGGACCTTGCAGCTCAAATCGACTTTTCAGTTCAGCATATTAACCCACAGCACCACACCAGGACGTCTTATGAAATATTTGTCCTTATGTAACAAATTTCATTCAGCATAATGTTCTCAAGTTTCATCAATGTTATGAG
>NW_006408562.1:977861-978537 GCF_000296735.1 Chrysochloris asiatica | reverse complement strand
TTAATGCTGGTGTGAGATAATATCTCATTGCTATTCTGTTTTGCAGTGTTTCATTCTGCTGTGCATAAGGTTGCTATGAGTCGGTACTGACTCAATGACACCTAACAACAACAACAGCAACATATGGCTAATGATGTGGCACAACAGGATAATGTGCTGGACTGAAGAGTCAGTTTGAGCTGCAAGGTCGGCAGTTCAAACCCACCCACTGCTCCTAGGAAACCCTATACAGGGTTGCTATTGGAACCGACTCAGTGGCACTTAACAACAATAAAAATGGATAATGATCATGAACATTTCTTCAGATGTCTGCTTCCTGCCTGAATGTCTTCCTTGATGAAGCATCTGTTGATATCCTGTGCCCATTTTTTTCTTTGGGTCTTTTTCATGAGGAGGTGTTATTGTTGTTATTAGATGCTATCAAGTCGGTACTAATTCATAGTGACCCTAAGCCACAACAGAATGAAACACTGCCTGGTCCTATGCCAACCTCACAATCATTGCTACATTTAAGACCATTGCTGCTGCCACTGTGCCAACTCATCTAGATGAGGGTCTTCCTCTCTTTCTTAGACCTTCCATGTTACCAAACATGATAACATTTTCCAGTGACTGGTCCCTCCAGACAATGTGCCCAAAGTATGAGAGACAAAGTCTGGCCATCCTGGCTTCCAAG
>NW_006408562.1:961885-963792 GCF_000296735.1 Chrysochloris asiatica | reverse complement strand
TTGGCTGTATGTGGATGGGTTAATTTCTGGATTCTCAATTCTGTTCCATTGATCAATGTATCTTTCATTGTACTAGTACCAGGGTGTTTTGACCACTGTAGCCGTGTACTAGATTTTGAAATCGGGAGTGAGAGACCGCCAACTTTGTTCTTCTTCTTAAGCAGTGCTTTGTTTATCTGAGGTCTCTTTCCTTTCCCTACAAAGTTCATGATAATTTTTTCCATATCTTTAAAGAATGTTGATGGAATATGGGTTGGAATTGCATTATATCTGTAGATTGCTTTGGGTAGTATTGACATTTTCACAATGTTAAATCTTTCTATCTGTAAGCATGGTCTATTCTTACAATTTTGTAAATCTCTTTTGGTTTCATGTAGTAGTGTTTTGTTGTTTTCTCTGTATAGATCTTCTGTTTCTCTAGTTAGATTTATTCCTAAGTATTTCATCCTTTGTGTGGCTATTGCAAATGGTATTAATTCCCTAATGTCCTTTTCAGAGCTGTTTTTATTAATATAGCAGAATCCAACTGATTTTTCTATATCAGTCTTGTACCCTGCCACTTTCCTAAGTCTTTCAATGAGTTTCAATAATTTTTTTGCTGTGTCTTTGGGATTTTCTATGTATAGGATCATATCATCTGCAAATACAGTTTTACTTCTTCTTTGCCAATTTGGATGCCTTTAATTTCCCTTTCTTGCCTTATAGCTCTGGCTAAGACTTCCAATACAATAGGAGTGGTGGTAAAGAGCATCCTTGTCTCATTCCTGTTCACCAAGGGAATGCTATCAGTTTCTCTCCATTTAGCATAATATTGGCTGTTGGTTTTGCATATATGTTCTTAATTATGTTGAGAAATTTCCCTTCAATTCGTACTTTATTGTTTTAATCAAGAAAGGGTGTTGAATTTTGTCAAATGCCTTTTCTGCATCAATTGATATGATCATGTGGTTCTTTTCCTTTTTAATATTTATATGGTAGATTACATTGATTGTTTTGCTAATATTGAACCACCTTAGCATCCCTGGTATGAAACCTGCTTGGTCACAATGTATTATTTTTGATGTTATTGAATTGTATTGGCTAGAATTTTTTTGAGAATTTTTGCACCTATGTTCATGAGGGATATTGTTCTATAATTTTCTTTTTTATTGATGTCCTTCCCTCATTTGGTATGAGGATTGTGCTTACTTCATAAAATGTATTAGAAAGTCTTCAATCTTTTCTATATTCTGGTATAGTTTGAGTAAAATTTGTGTCAGTTGTTCTCTGAATGTTTGGTAAATTTCACTAGTAAATCCATCTGGACCTGCACTTTTTTTGGTTGGGAGTTTGTTGATGACCTGGTCAACTTCTTCTTTTGATATAGATGTCTTTAAGTTTTCTACGTCACTCTGTGTAAGTTTAGGCAGGTTGTGATTTTCTAAAAAATGTATCCATTTGCTAGAGATTTTCAAATTTGTTGCAGTACACTTCTTTATAATATTGGGTTACTACACATTTTATTTCCATTCTGTAGTTCCATTTTGTTCTGTTGTGATAGCACCCATGTGGTTTCCTATGAGTGTTAAATGTGTGTTCTCTTTCTTTTCTTTTGTTAGATTTGCCAGTGGTTTGTCAATTTTATTAATCCCTTGAAAGAACCAGCTTCTTATCTTATTGATTCTATTATTTTTCTCTTTCATTTATTTCTGCTCTCATATTTATTATTCCTTTTCTTCTGGTGCCTGTAGATTTACTTTGCTGATCTTATTCTAATTGTTGGAGATGTTGTACTAATGTATTAATTTTGGTTCTTTCTTTTTGGACATGTGCATTTATTGCAATAAATTGTCCTCTTTGCACTGCTTTTGCCATTTCCCAAAGATTTTGGTATGCTGTGTTTTCATTATAATTTGTTTCTAGGAACT
>NW_006408562.1:944111-960447 GCF_000296735.1 Chrysochloris asiatica | reverse complement strand
ACTGTGAGTCTGAACCAACTTGACAATATCTAGCAATAACAAAAACACCCCCCCTTAGGTTCTAAGAATAAAAATTAAGCAAACACAACCTATAAAGCTGTTAAATGCATTAAAACTTTTCAAGTTTCCTTTAGTTGTCCGCTTCTGCTTTCCAACAATTCCTTGCAAAAGACCAAACAACCCATGAAGAAAGAAAGATCTGAACCCTATTGCACCAAGTTAGACTATTATGTTACGGTTTTGCAAAAGTCAGTCCTTCCAAACTGCATGGGGGTTTTGTGCCTTAATTATGGAGATAAGTGGGCAATTTTTGGTTTCACTTCAACTGGCCCACTTCAACTGGTTGGCATCCTAGATTGTTCCAGCCTTCCTGGAAGCTCATAGACAAATTGAGAATGATCTGCTTTTCTTGGCTCAAGCTTTGTTTTGTTAGCGGTTTCTTGGGACCAGAAAGTAAGATGATATGCCAGGCTCTAACAGCGACACATAACTGTGTGCCACCTGGCTTATCAGTACTGGCAAAATGTTCACACAGATCTCCAGGAATGCATCATGAAGAAAACAGTCTTAAAGTAGAGTAATGATGGGGCTGTCTTAGACTTTCAGATCACCTCATCTAGCCTCCCTTCAGAGATCACCTCTGATTATCCAGAAGGATGCCAGAGAGAGGTAAAGACCTCATCTTAATCTTTCCTAATTTACCCACAAAAGCTAATAAAACTGAACTCACATAACACCAATACTCTTAGAGCTAACCTTTTGTAGTTGCGAAGGGGGTATAAGTAGCAATAGCACAAATCACCAATACCTGTAATTTCCCACTGCTAGTCCTCCACAGAGTTCATGATGACTGTTCTGATTGTGATCACACTAGAGTGATGACAAGGACTTTAGACCCTCAAGCTCAGTTGCTTATGGAAAGTGAGAGTTAATGAGGTGTCCAAGCAAGTTAGTTCTATCTTCCATGCTGTTAAGACGAAGTTAAAAAGACTTTGGTAGAAATAATATGGAAAGAAAGCTGTTAGAAGGTTATAAATGATGAATCCTTGAAACTGTCCCCTTCTCACATGCTCTCTTTATCACCTCACCAATATTGCCACAACCAGACTACCCCATCTCTGGCTTGACCCCCTGAGATTGTTTCCCAGATTGAAATCTCAGTGGTTCATCTCCCAGAGATATTAAGTTGGAAGCTGAGATTCACTCCTAAATAATATATTCTCACCTAGTATTAATGCATTATTGTTGTTGCTGGGTATCATTCAATTGGTTCCAACTCCCAATGATCTTACATATTCATACAACCAAATGAAACACTTCCCGGTTATGCACCACCCTCGAAATTGTTGCTATTAGTGTCCACTGTTGCAACTTCTGTGTCATTCCCTCACATTGAAGGCCATCTTCTTTTTTGCTGATACTCTATTTGTTGCTGTTGTTGTTGTTAGGAGCTGTCTTCTTGTTGTTGTTAAGTGTTGTTGAGTTGGTTCTGACTCATAGCGACCCTGTATAGGTTTGCCAAAGACAGGCTGGTAAGTTTGAACCACTGATCTTGTGGTTCACACTGACTTTGTGGTCCAGTGCAGTTCCTACAGCACCACACCCGGACTCCTAGGTGCTGTCTTGTCAGTTCCAACAGAAAGCGACTCGTTGCACAACAGAAGGAAACTTTCCCCAGTCCTGTGACACTCTCACAATTGTTGTTATGCTTGAGCCCATGGCTGCTACCACTATACAAATCCATCTCCATGTGGGCCTTCTTCTTTATTACTGACCCTCTGAGCATGGTGTCTTCTTCCAGGGATGATCCCTCCTGATAACATGTCTAAAGTATGAAGGACAAGGTATCACCTTCTAGCTTATAAGGAGTAACCTGGCTATAATTCTTCCCGCGCAAAAGTGTTGGTTCTTCTGCAAGGTCAGTTTGAATCTCAAGGTCAGTGGTTCAAACTCAAACATTCCTCAGAAAATATTTATAGGGTTGCTATGATTTGGAGCCAACTCGATAGCATTTAATAACTGTCAATCCATGTTACTTTTAATATTCTTCTCCAACATCATAACTCAAATGCATTATTTCTTCTACAGTCTTCTTTATTCATTGACCAACTTTCACATGCATATGAAAATACTGAAAATAAGTAGGCTTGGGTCAGACACATTTTGATCCTCAAACTGATATCCTTGCTCTTGAACATTTTAAATAGATCGTGTACAGCAGATTTGCCAAATGCAGTATGTCATTTGATTCCTTGACTGCTGATTTCATGAATGTTGATTATGAATCCAAGAATGACAAATTCAATCTTTTTCCATTTATCTTGATGTTATTTATTGGCCAAGTTGTAAGAATTTTTGTTTTCATTACATTGAAGACTGTATCAGTAAGTATTTTAAGTCCTCTTCAGATTCATCAAGCAAGGTTGTGTCAGCCACATATTGAAGGTAGTAATAGATCTCCCTTCAATCCTGATGCCATGTTCTTCTTCATAAAATCCAGCTTCTCAGATTATTTGTTCAGTACACAGCTTGAATAAGTATTTTGAAAGAATACAACACTATGGCACACTTTTCCTGATTTTAAACCTTTCAGTATCCCCTTGTTCTGTTTGAACAACTACCTCTTGGTCTATATACAGGTTCCTCGTGAGCTCAATTAAGTGCTCTGGAATATCCATTCTTCCCAATGGTATCCATAGCTTGCTATGGATCCGCAGAGTCAAAAGCCTTTGCATAGTCAATAAAGCACAAGTAAGCATCGTTCTGATATTCTTTGCTTTTAGTCAAGATCCATCTGACATCAGCAATGATAGCTCTCATTCCATGTCCTTGTGTAAATCTGGTTTGAATCTCTAACAGTTCCCTGTTGATGCACTGTTAGAGAATTTTTTTAATATCCTTAGCAAAATTTTACTCACATGTGATATTAATGATATTATCCTATGATTTCTGCATCCCATTGTGTCTCCTCTGTCTGGAATGGGCACAAATATGGGTCACTTTCAAACAGTTGGCCCGGTATTTGTCTTCCAAATTTCTTGGCACAGATGAGTGAATAACATGAGTACTGCATCAGCTTGCTGAAAGATTCAATTTGTATTCTATCAATTCTCAGAGCTTTGTTCCTTGCCAATGCCTCAGTACACCTTGGATTTCTTCCTTGAGTACCACTGGCTCCTGGTAATATGTCATCTCTTGAAATGGTTGAACATCGGCCATTTCCTTTTGGTACAGTGACTATATGTATTCCTTCCATCTTCTTTTGATGCTTTCTGCATCATTCAATATTTTGCTCATGTTGTTGTTGTTATGTGTTATTGAGTCAGTACCAACTCATAACAATCTTAAGCACAACAAAAGAAAATACTACCCAGCCCTGCACCAACCTCACAATCGTCACTATGTTTGAGACTACGGAGCTGCCACTGTGCCAATCCAGCTCCTTAGGGGTCTTCCTCTTTTCCTCCAACACTCCACTTTACTAAACATGATATTCTTCTCCAGAGATAGGTCCCTTCTGATAATGCGTCCCAAGTATGAGAGACAAATTCTGGCCAGTCAAGCTTCCTGGCTGTACTTCTTGCAACACAGACTGATTTGTTCTTTTAGCACTTCATGGTATTTTTAATACTTTGCCCATAGAATCATTCAATATGGTAAGTTGAGGCTAGAATTTTTTTTTTTTTTTAGTTCTTTCTGCTTGAGACACTTCAAAGTCTCCTCTTGTACCTAATTTGTTCTTTTCCTTCTTTTTGGACTTCTTAATGATCTTTTACTTTCTTCCTGTATGATGTTCTTGATGTCACCCCACAACTCTCCTTGCTTTCATCATTAGTATCCAATGTGTCAACTATTTATACTCTTATGAATTGTTTAAAATTTCCTCAGCTTTAGTCTGTATTTGCATATGAGCAATTGTTGGTCTGTTCCACAGTCTGCTGCTGGCCTTGTTTTGACTGATGATGGTATTTGAAATACTAGTAGGAATCCTGGTGTGGCACTGTGGGTTAATGTGCTAGACTGCAAAGTCCGTTTGAACCTCAAGGCTGGCAGTTGAAGCTCACTAGCCATTCCTCAGAAATCATATACAGGGGCAGTATGGATCAGAACCAACTAAACAGCACTTAACAACAACAATAGAATTGCTTTCAACATCAAAGAAACATAAAAGCCACCACAATATGAAATACTGAGAAAAAATTGGTGAACATTCTACTTTACCAAGTATGATATCCTTCTGAAGGGACAAGTCTCTCCTGATACCACGTCCAAAGCACATGAGGTAAAAATTTAGCCATCCTTGTTTCCAAAGAAAACGTTAGCTGTACTTTTTCTGTTACAGATTTGTTTGTTCTTCTCATAATCTCTGGTATAGCCAATATGCTTCACCAAAATCACCATATAAAAGCATAACTTGTTCTCCAGCCTTCCTTTTCTATTAGTCAACTTTTACATGCATATGAAATGAAATTACTTGGTTCAGGTACACTTTAGTTTTCAAAGTGATATCTTTGCTTTTCAACACTTCAAAGAGGTCTTTTCCAGAAGGTTTACCCAATGCATTATGAATTTCTTGACTCCTGTTTTGATGGACTGCACCAGACAGAATACAAAGATACCAAATGAATATTTAACAACTTCAATATTTTATCCATTTATCACGATGTTTCTTGTGAGTCTAGCTGTGCCTAAAAGAAAACAAAAGTTACTGATTTGTTGCTTTGATTTACTTGGAAATGCAATTTCGAGGAACTCTAAAAACAAAGAAGAAAGCTTTATCTACCACTTTCAGTCAAAACAGTGCCTCCCAGTCATGTACTAAATTCATACCTTCTCTTTTTCCCTTTATTAGGTTTTTCAAATTTAGTTCTATAGTCATTTTTGGAAAATCTTTAGTGATCAGGTTAATATAATCTTCTTCAGAAAGAAGATCTGTGAGAATTCTGAAAATAAAGACAAACTTCTAATGACCACACATACTAATACAACAAAATGAAGCCAGTCTGGCACCACACTCATAATTGTTGTTAGAGCCAAGTCTTAAAACATCTGTACTGTTCCATCCCACTGAAGGTCTTCCTTTAGATGTAACTTGTCTAAGGTTACTTGGCTACTTTTACCTCTAAATTTAATAGTATTCCCTACTCTACTACATTGTCTTCACTATTTTAATATTTCAGCAATTTTTTACTGAGTGTCTTCTCTGTGTCAATCACTGAAGTATATACTGAGATTCAAAGAAAAAATATTTCTTCCCTGTCCACAGAAGCTCCCAGATTCCAATGTAATATGTAAGAGAATACAGAGGAAACTTGTACACCAGCTGGGCGGTAGAAGCAGCTACCTGCTTATGCTGAGAATTTAATAATAGGAGCTAACCTAGTGACCTGCAATATGCACATAATACAACCTTGCTTGCTGAAAGTGAAGAGAACTTAAAATATTTACTGATGAAGACCAAAGACTATAGCCTTCAACATTGATTGCATCTCAATGTAAAGAAAACAAAAATCCTCTCCACTGGACCAATAAACAACATTCTTATCAATGGAGAAAAGATTGAAGTTGTCCAGCACTTTATTCTTCTTTGATCAACTATCAACACTCATGAAAGCAAGTCAAGAAATCAAATGATATATTACACTAGGCAAATCTGCTGCACAAGACCTTTTTAAAGTGTTGAAGAGCAAAGATGCCAGCTTGAGGACTAAGGTGTGCCTGATCCAAGCTATGATATTTTCAATAACCTCTTATGCATGCAAAAGCTGGAAGACCATTGAAGAATCGATGAATTTGAGTTATGGTGTTGGAGGAGAATATTGAAAGTGCCATAGGCTTCCAAAAGAACCAACAGATCTGTGTTGGAAGAAGTGCAGCCAGAGTGCTCCTTGGAGGCCAGGATGGCCAAACTTCATCTCTCATACTTCGGACATATTGCCAGCAGGGACCAGTCGCTGGAGAAGGATATCATGTTTGGTAAGGTAGAGGATCACACTTCATTATAATATTTTACCTTACTTTGTCTCTTCAGGCTGCCCTTTTATGGATAATCTTTACAGTAAAAAATAGAGAAGTCCATTTCAAAATAGAAATAGAATTCCCAGCATATACCATGGGGGGGCGCGGAGTAAATCAACTAATTTCTAAAATGAAAAACTTTCTTCTATAAGCTATTATAAGAATAAAATTCAAGTCACCTATTAAATGAAGTCACTTCTCATCTGTCAATTTGTCACACTGTGGTGGCTTGCATGTTTTAAATACCAGCAGGCTCACTAATGGTGGGCAGCTTTCAAATGAGCTTCCAGACAAAGACAGACTAGGAGGAAGGAGAGTCAGACAACTTCTGAATCTTTAGTCACCGAAATCCTTATGAATATCAGCGGAACATTGTTAGATATAGTAGCAAAAAATGAAAACATTATGAATAGTTCCAGAATATTGTCAGATATAGTGCTAGAAGATGAGCAACTCAAGTTGGAAGGCACTCAAAATGAGACTGGGGAAGAGCTGCCTCCTCAAAGTAGAATTGACCATCATGACTCAAATAGACTAAAACTTTCAGGGCCTTCATTAACTGATGGGGCACAACTGAAAATGAGGAAATGTAACAGGAAACAAACATTATTAATTGAACATGGAATTTAAGAAGTATTAATTTAACAAAATTGCAAGTTGTCAAAAGTGAAATGTAATGAAAAAATATCAATATCAATAAGTGAACTGAAATTAACTGGTATTGTCCACTTTTAATCTGACAAGTCATATGACTTACTATGCCAGGAATAGAAAATTGAAGAGGAATGACATCACATTCATCACCCAAAAGAGCATTTCAAGATCTATCTTGAGGTATAATGCTGTCTGTGAAAGGATAATACACATGTCTACAAGGAAGACCTGGTGTGCCACTGTAGGATGATAACTGGACTGTGAACAACAAGATCAGCCGTTCAAACACACCAGCTGCTCCTGAGTCAGAACAGCACAGCATTAACAACAATGACAAGAAAGACCAGTCAATAACACTATTATTCAAATTTTCACACTAAATACTAATGACAGTGATGATGCAATTGAAGAATTCTACCAAATCTTCAGTTTGAAATTGACCAAATATGAAAACAAGATGCATAGATAATTACTTATGATTGGAAACAAAGAAGGGTCACTAGTTGGAAAATATGGCCTTGATGATAGAAACGATGCTGGAGATCATATGATAGAGTTTTTCAAGACAGATGGCTTATTCACTGAAAATACATTTTTTGAACAGCATAAGAGATAGCTATACACATAGACCTCACTAAATGGAATACATAGAAATCAAACTGACTACATCTATAAACAAGCTGGTGGGAAATCTCAATATCACCAGCCAAAAGTAGGTCAGGGCAGACTGTGGAACAGATCATGAATGGCTCCCATGCAAGTTCTGGCAGAAGCTGAAGAAAATTGGAACAAGTTGATGAGAACCAAAATATGACCTTGAACATAACCCATCTGAATTAGAGACCATGTCAGGAACAGATTTGAAGCATTAGACATTAATAACTGAAGAGCAGATTAGTTGTGGTATGACATCAAGAACATTATACAAGAAGAAAGGAAAAGGTCATTAAGAAGACAAGAAAGAAGGAAACGACTAATATAGATGTCAGAAGAGACTCTGAAACTTGCTCTCCAGCCTAAAGATGATAAATCAAATGGAAGAAATGAAGAGGTAAAAGAACTAAATAGAAAATGTCAAAAGGCATTTCAAGAAGGCAGAGTCAAGTATTATAATGAAATGTGTAAAGACTTGGAGTTAGAAAACCAAAAAAGAAGAATACAAGCAGCCTTCCCCAAGCTAAAAGAGCAGAAGAAAAAACTCAAGCCTCAACTTGTGAGATTAAAGGATTCTATGGGGAACTGCTGGTGTGGCACTGTAGGATCAGCTCTGTACTTAGAGCCACAAAATCAGTAGTTCAAACCCACCAGCTGCTCCTTGGAAACCATATACAGGGTTGCTATGAGTCAGAACCAACTCAACAGCACTTAACAAATGAAATCACTGTACCAAAAAGAATTGGTCAATGTTTAACCATTTCAAGAGGGGGCATATGATCAAGAGCCAATGGTACTAAAGGAAGATGTCCAAGAAACACTAAAGACATTAGCAAAAATCAAAGTTCTGGGAATTAATGGAATACAAGTTTAAATGTTTCGATAAATTGATACAGCACTGCAGGCTCTCACTCACTTACGCCAACTGATTGTAATAAATCCATATTTGTGGCCATTCAAAAGAGAAGTGACCCAACAGAATGTGAGAATCATTGAACAATGTCATTAATACCACATAAAAGTAAAACTTTGCTAATGATAATTCAAAAGTAGCTGCCATAGTACATCGACAGGGAAGTGCCGGAAGTTCAAGCCAAATTTAGATGAGAATATGGAACAAAGGTTTCCATGGCTGAAGTAGCATGGAGCTTGGCTGAAAACAGAGAATACCAGAAAGATCTTTACCAGTGCATTATTTATTATGCAAAGGCCTTTGACTGTGTGGATCATGACAAGCTGTGGATAGCATTGCAAAGAGTGGGTAGTCCAGAAAACTTAATTGTGCTCATGAGGAATCTATACATAGACCAAGAGGCAGTTGTCCGAACAGAACAAGGGGACACTAAATGGCTTAAAATCAGAAAAAGTGTGTGCCAGAGTTATATTCTTTCACCATACTTACTCAATCTGAGCAAATAACTCAACAAGTTGTATTATATGAAGAAGAATGTAGCATGAGGATGGAAGGAAGGCTCATTAACACCCTAAGATATGCAGAGGATACAACCTTGTTTCTGAAAGTAAAGATGACTTAAAAGACGGGTAAAGATTAAAGAGCAAAGTCTTTAGTATGGACTGCACCTCTATTTAAAGAAAACAAAAATCCTCAAAACTGGGTCAATAAATCATATCAAGATAAATGGAGAAAAGATTGAAGTTGTCAAAGACTTAATTTTGCTCAGTTCCACAATCAACACTCATGAAAGCCAGCAGTCAAAAAATCAGGCATATTATATTAGGCAAATGTTCTGCACAAGACCTCCTCAAAGTGTAGATGAAGAAAAATGTCAGTTTGAGGATTAACATGTGCCTAACCCAAGTCATGGTATTTTTGATATTCCCTTAAGTGTGTGAAAGTTGGACAATGAATAAGGAAGACTGTAGAAGAAGTTATGGTGTTGGAAAATAATATTAAAACTACTGTAGACTGCAAGAAGAAAAAACAAATTTGTGTTGGCAGAAGTATAGCCAGATTACTCCTTAGAAGCTAGGAAAGTGAGACTTGGTCTATCATACTTAGGACATATTATTAGGAGGGATCAGTCTCTATAGGAAGACATCATGCTTGGTATAGTGAGGGGTCAGAGAAAAAGAGCAAGCCCCCAGTCAAGATTCACTGACATGAAAGCAGACGCAATGGGCTCAAGTGTAACAACAGTTGTGAGGATGGTGCACTACCAGGCAGTGTTTCCTTCTGTTGTGTGTAGGATCACTATAAGTTGGAACTAACTCCATGGCACCTAACAACAACAGAGTAAGAGAAGACATTTCCCCTATAGACTAAACACTAATATCCAAAATAAGTAAATAACTGCAAATAGTAATCAATAAAAGAATTATTTACAAACAATAAGAAAATAACAAAGCAGTAAAAAAAAAAAATAGAAAAAGTATTTGAATAGGTACTTCACAATGAGAAATTTGAAATGGTCAATAACTAGATAAAAAAATATATAATCATATATATATATAAATGAAATGCACTTTAAATCTATAATGACATACAATTACACTCCCACTGGATTTACAAAAATTCAAGTGTCTTTTAACACTAAGAAGCCCTATCCAATACTTCTAAGAGTATTTATATGAATAATTTAGAAAGATTTTTGACACTATCTGCTATAATGGAGGGTTCATATACCTTATTACCCCAGAGCAACTCAAGCAAACATGCCAAAATACATGTATAGTAAGTAATATTGCATTCACATATTCAAGGTGGCCCATATTTTCACCAACATTAAAATGGATTTATAAACTGTGGTATGCTCATACAAAAAAAATGCTACAAGGAAATGACAAAAATGAATAATATCCACAGCTTGAATTAACCTGCTGCTGCTGTTTTTGTTTTTTGCCATTAAGCCAATTTCAACTCATGGAGACCTCATGTGTGCAGAGCAGACCTGTGTTCCCAAGGATTTTCAAGGCTATGACATTTCAGAAGCAGACTACTAGGACTATCTTTCAAATTGCCTCTGGATGGGATTGAATGACCAATCATTTATACTACCTAGGGATTCTATGAGAGCTAGAGATTAAAATATAAATTAGGATGGTGATTACCTCAATGGTAGAAAAGCTATGTGATTGAGAAAGGACACGTGGCAAAGATGTCTGTGCTGTGTGTGTATCAGGGCTGGTTTCCTGGGTGTGTGACCTGTGCAATTGCCCAAGGCTCCATACTCAGAAAATGCACGCACTTAGTTTAATCTTCTGCTGTTGTTACCTTGAAATTCTTAATAATTTTTTACAAGGGACCTGCATTTTCACTTTTCACTGAACCTCACAAATTACGTAGCCATCCCCAGTTTTCATTATTTGGTTATTAGCTTTACAAACTATTTATCTTTGAAATATACTTTAGGGGATGTATGCTGTATTTCACAACAGAAAATACTGTTAAAAGGTGGAGAGGGATAAGACCATAAATATGGTGCTAGTTGTGATATCCTATCAATTGTCCCAATAATTTCATAAGGCTCACTTTTCTATTTTTCTCTTGATAAAGACTCTAGGGCAAATAGTCAAAATAGCCAAAAATGGAAACAACTGAAATGTCCGTCAATGAATGAATGAATGAATACATATATAAAATATAATCTGTATATACAGTGAACTCAGCTGTAAAGAGACATGAAGTCCAGATGCATGCCACAACATGGATAAATATTGAAAACACTATGTTGAATAAAGTCAGTCAATTGCAAAAGGGCAAATACTGTATGACCTGATTGATATGAAATAGGCAAATATATAGAAACCAAAGTTACCTAGTGGTTGCCAGGGATGGGAGAGAGGCAGAAGGATGAAGGTGGGCAGAAGGATGAAGGCAGAACCTTTTAGGGGGGCTCTGAGTTTTGTTAACGATGGTAGAACAATTTAGAAAAGGATAGTAATAATGGTTGCACAACATGAAGATTGCACTGGATTATATATGTAAAAAATGTTCAATTAGCAAATGTTTGGTATGTATAGTTTTACAAAAAAAAAAAAAAAGAAAGAAAGAAAAATCTTTGGAGCTAAGCACAAATGAATGGAGCATGCATTTTTAAAAGAAATGGAAGTAGACAAAAAATAAAAAGACAAAGACAAATTGTACTGTTCTTCTAGCTCTACAAATCTGTGAGCAAGCCTCTACATTTGAATCACTAGAAATTTCTTCATGTCAGTTCCTAATGCATATTTTAAAAATGTGTTCCCATTACAGATACCATGACAGCTGATACTTTGGTCACATTCTTTATATATACTTTCAGAACTTCACACATTTTCTTTGACTTTTGTTCACCAGGATTTACTTAACTTGAGAAAAGATCCAATTGTAGTTCCAGATTCTTCATGTTGGTATGTCTGTAACTGATTATTCCAAAGCCATGTCTTCTAGAGAGTTCTGGGCCTAGGTTGTGGTCTTTTTTGAAAATGAGTAGGGCCATGTGCCTTCATTGGCAGGCCAACATGTCATGGTTTCTGTCCTCTTTTCAACTGGTCTCCAGAGCTAAAATCTGCTAATGTTGTTTTAGTTCCTCTCTATAATGAAAGCTGTCTTAAACCTATTCTGGAACAAAGCAAGGTAAAGGCACAAATAAATAAATAAATGACAAACTTGAAGTCAATAGTTTCCCTAGGATAAGAAACATTGGGACCTTGCAGATGACAATAAAAAGAAAAGAAATAACTTGCCACAGAGTAGAGTTCAAATCATGACATCCTCATGTATTCAGAACAGAATGGCACTCCATATCATTCTTAGTGATCTTCCACAAGCATATTTCCAAACCTTTTTATCAAGATCTATCTGGACAAATTGAAGCCAACAACCTTGCATTTAATAGCCAAGAGCTAAGACATCTGCATTACCCAAGGACTCCTGGAGACTATTTTAGCCACAGTTAACTAAGGTATTTTACTTTGGAAGTTTCAGAAAGAATAACTCTGAAAAAGTGAGTCATTAAACAAGTAGCTTCTACTATGAGCAAAAAGAGAAAAAGGCACTGCAGCAGGAGACTTAGATGATTAAGGTACTCGAGCTTACCTGATAAGACCTTCAAAGGATGGGCTTTCTAACAAGTGTTCATGAAAAGTGCAGAGGAGTCTGACTTTGTGGGTCAGATCTAGGGTTAGAAGGTGAGAGCGCGCCTGTTGGGATTTTGGGCTTCACAAATAACCTCCTCGGTGTCTCAAGGACTAGGAGCACACTACCTTTACTTGATGTAGCAAGGGATGGTCCCAGCTTCAGCTTAAGCTGTGCCCACCAT
The DNA here is from genome assembly GCF_000296735.1 of Chrysochloris asiatica. NCBI lineage: Eukaryota > Metazoa > Chordata > Mammalia > Afrosoricida > Chrysochloridae > Chrysochloris > Chrysochloris asiatica. The sequence continues at coordinate 947,860 of NW_006408562.1, read as the reverse complement.
GGTTGAGGCTTACAGCAGGATAATGATGCAATAGTTCCTACATCCACATTGGGGTGAACTAAACTGAACTAGACCAGTGATTACTAACACCCTCATGATACTTCCCCTATTGGGATGTATCCAGGAACAGTAGAGTGGCTTATGCCTTAAATTTGATTTGCTTCAGAAGCATTTTAGTGATTTTGTCCAAGTTTTACTCCCAGTAAGTAAAATTTGTCAAGAAACTTTGCATGCAGATCCTGACATTTGAAACATTCTCCCTTTCTAGACTGTAAACCCTTGAAAAGCTGATTTGATTGTTGTTGTTTCTTTTCTTTTACTTGCTTAGAAGAAAAAAAAAAAAGTAAATCAAGCCTCTAAAGTAGTGGCTTGGGTTAGTAAAACATTAGAGAAAAGGAAGAGGGACTGAAGTATTACTCCACTATGTAGCTCTATGTATGTGGGTAAAGCAAGTAACTCCCTGGATCATTATTGTTTGTCGCTAGCAACTTCCATGGTCCTTCCCATCCTGGATTTTGAGACAGAATAGTTTCCATATTAACTTTTCTACCAACACTGATGTGTATTTAAATAGGAATGTGATTCACATCTTAATATAAATGAAAAAAAATGAGATAGCATGTATGTGTGTGTTTGTGTGTGGGTATAAGTATATATATATATATATATATGATAGAAGGAAAAGAAAAGAAAAAGTCTGCCCTGAAAGCAATGGAACTCAACTACTTGACGGGTAAGATCCTCTTAACTTGCCACATGGAGGAGGTGTGAAGTAAAGGGTGAAGGAGTAGGAGTTATGAGGAGGAGGGAAATAAAGTAAAACAAGTAACTCTGCTATTTTGGCAGTTTATAAAATTATCTTTCTTTAAAATCCTTTGTGACTCTAAAAACAATTTCTGAGGAACGAGGCAGTTCAGTGTACAGAAATATTGTATAAGCCAAGGGCCAGAAAACCTTGCTTCCCATCTGTTAATTACTCTCTTTGATTACTGTGGATAGGTATGGTTTTGATTAATAGTAAGAGAAAAGATTGAAGTTGTCAAATATTTCATTTGACTTGAATCCACAATTAACACTCATGGAAGCAGAAGTCAGGAAGCCAAATGATATATTGCATTGTACACACATGCTGCAAAGACCTCTTATAGTGTTAAAAAAATAAATAAATAAATAACTTTAATTGTCACAGTTGAAGACATTAGAAAACTGGAAGAGCAAGCACAAAAAGTCCTTAAGAAATTGGAAGAAGTGCTCATGGCTGACATCTTGTCACAAGCAGCTGATACAGAAGGGATGGATCTTGCAATGGTCAGTGGAGATGAAGCAGAAGAATATGATCAGGTAGACAGTGTCCAGCAGCGTCGAGGGAGAAACATAAGGCACTCTGCTCCTGTAAAGGTGTACAGCCTCAGAAACCCTTTGCAGGTCGCTGTGGCTTGGTGTCTACTCAATGGCACACAGCAGCAACAGCAGCATACATCAGGAGTCCTGGGGTTGTTCTTCAGGATAATGCATTGGACTGCAAGGTCCATTTGAACCACAAAATTGGTGGTTTGAACTCACCAGCCACCCTAGAAAACCCTATACAGGATCAGTATGAGTCAGAACCTACTTGATGGCACTTACCAACAACAATACAGGTAAAGTAAGGTAGTGCATATTTTCAAGTATTCAGTGCCTGACACATTGTATAAATCTGATAAAATTTATTTATTCACTTATTCATATACAAAGTATTTGCTTATATATTCATTTTTCCATTTCAAGCTCAGTCTGAAGTCGAAGAAAATTAAAACAAGTCCACAAGACCCAAATTTGGCTTTGAATATATCCTACCTGATTTTAGAGGTCACCTAAAGAGCAGATTTGATTAATTAGACACCAATGATTGAAGACCAGAAGAGTTATGGGATGACATCAAGAACATCATACAGGAATAAAGCAAAAGTCTTTAAGAAGACAAGAAAGAAGGAAAATACCAAAATGTTTGTCAGAAGAGACTCTGAAATTTGCTCTCAAGCATAGCAAATGGAAAAACATAAAGTAAATGGAAAACATAAGGAAGTAAAAGAGTTGAACAGAAAATTTCAAAGAGTGAATCAAGAAGACAAAACCAAGTATAATAATGATTGCAAAGATTAAGAGTTACAAAACATTTCACAACCTGAACGAACTGAAGAAAAAAACTCAAGCCTTGACTTATAAATTGAAAGATTCTACAGGCAAAATATTGAATGATGCAGACAACATCCAAAGAAGATGGAAGGAATACAAAAAGTCACTGTGCCAAACAGAAATAGTCAATGTTGAACCATTTTAAGAGGGAGCATACGATCAAGAGTCAATGATACTCAATCCTATCCTCTCTGTATACAGGGTTGAAAGGGGGCGAAAAAGGCATGAAGTGACTGGCTTACAAGTTTTCAAGAAGGAGTTTACTTTCAGAGTGTGTGGAGAATGGTAGAGTCCCCACTGAATAGTTTTCATCTTGTCTAGATAGGTCTGGTGAAAAGAGATGGGGATAAGATTCTTATGATTCAATAATAATTATTACCATGACTAATTGCAATTGTCACAACTGTGAAGGTAGAAGTTTTATAAAAAAAAAAAAGGGGGGCGGGGAGTAGTTAATCTGACAGTCCAAGAACTGAGGACCCTAGGACCATCCAGAGAGAAGAGCATGAGCAGAATGAGGGACTCTATCCAGAGAAACAGCAACACCAGAGATGGAGGCAGAGATGAGGACATGGAGAGATAGAGTAGCTGAGGACTCTAGACTCATGGAAAGAGAAAGGCTGTGTGCTGGCAGCCAGCAGGCAGTCTTGCTGAATGTGCTCTTTAGTTGCTTAAATGATTATATATTTCTGAGTATCTTGGTGTATACTCTCCCAAAATAAAATTATATAAAAAAGAACAGCATGTGCACATGGACATTGCATGCTCTGAAGGGAGACGTTCACTTAAAGATGTTTTAAATGAGGGAGAACAACCCTAGGGGAAATGACTTTCAATAAATGAAGTGCCATTGTTAAGCTTTCAATTTTTATTCAAGGCTGTGTATTAAGATTCATCATTGTAGAGTGTATTTACTCAATGTGTATGACTTAATGCCTCTGCTACAGGAGTTCCCTAAGAAATATCTTGTAGTTTCCCCTTTACACAGTAAAACAGAAACAGCATTTTCCTCCTTCCCTGGATTGAGATTTCTTAAACTTACCATTTCTATCTTTGCCTTGAACTTCAAAAATATTGTAGCTGGAATCCTGTTTATTACTGTGTTTTCTGTTTATAAATATGATTAAATTATGAGGGTGTCTTTGTTTTAGGGGTTTTGATTTGTTTTTAGTTTTGTGGTTTTGGAGCAATATTCTTAATTGTGTCAAATTCTCATATAAAAAGAACAAAGAAAATAAGTAAATTGAAATGCCATGATCCCTTCTTAATAAAATATCTATGATTTGTGTTTTTTATTTCAGCTAACTTATTTAGAATCTGGGAAGGAGAAAGACTATTGTAAAATTATTTCTGTTAGAACTCTGAAACATATATAAAGGAATATTTAGGAGGTTGGAAGACTTACAGCTAGGGAATTTTTGGGAGAAGCAAGAAATCCATTGCTTTCTAATTCAAGATTCTCAGCTGTTCCTGGAGCTGCTATCTTGGGCAAGACCAAGCAGGGGAAGGATCAGAGCAGCCACGGATGCCTGACAGAACTGCAGACATAAAGGTGTGTACATTCTTTTTTTTTT
>NW_006408562.1:932558-943364 GCF_000296735.1 Chrysochloris asiatica | reverse complement strand
ACTGAAAGGGCAAAGGAGTAGAACAGAAGAGATGGAAGGAAGAACTAGTAAGCTAGAAGATAAATCTCTCAACACTATAAAGATATAAGAGCAAGCAGTAAAAAAGATTTTTAAAAATCTGAAGAAGGCCTAAGATTCATGTTCGACAGACAGCATGAAGAGGAATAACTTAAGAATCTTTGGCATTCTGGAACAGGAAGAATCACACAAGTACATAGAGCAGACAGTTGAAGAGATTCTGGAAGAAATTTCCCTAACATCATGAAAAGTGAAAAGATAAGCATTCAAGAAGCTCAACGAATCCCAGGAAGTATAGACCCCAAAAGACAATCACCAAGACATAATGATAATCAAGCTCTCCAAAATCCAAGATAAGGACAGAATCCTGAAAGCAGCTAGGGAAAAGAGAAGTGTAATATACAAAGGTAGGCAAGTCAGGTTAAGCTCAGATCTCTCAACAGAAACCATGCAGACAAGAAGGCAATGGGGAGACATATATAACTCTGAAAGAAAAAAAAAAAAAAAATGCCAACCAAGAATCCTCTACCCAGCAAAACTGTCAATCAAATATGATGGTGTCATTCCAGGATAAACAGAAGCTAAGGGATTTTGCCAAAGCCAACTCTGCTATGAACAACATCCCAAAGGAAGTTCTGTGGACTGAGAACCACCATGAACAGACAACAACCAGAGAATGACGTACGTGGCAGCATCACCCTAAACTCAATCAACAAATGGGTGAGAACAGAATAAAATAGTAAGAACAGATGATCATGGAGGTCAATCTATGATCAAAGTAAGTACAATGTGAAAGAAGGTAAACACAGAGGAACAGAGATCCAGGTTGTGAGAAGGTTGGGTAGATTACAGGATAAAACAGACTGTCTTAAATGGAGGTAAGAGTTAATGGAATATAATGTAACCACAACAGTGGAGTAGGGGTAGGGGATTTAGTATGCTTGTTGGGGAGAGCATACAAGAAGGGGGAGGAGGAGGAAGAACAAGACAGATAGAAGAACACTGAGACAGGTTTGCATGGCCTAAGTGGGACAGAAGTAAATAGTGATGCATTCTCAACCTTGGAACAACAGGGCTCTGTGACACAGAGATCTAGGTATAGTTTGAAGAGGGGAAATAATACTAAAATGTTTGACTGTCTTATGAAAATTTGTTACCCTTGCTACTACTGTAAAATAGACACTTGAGAGGGATAGAAAGGAATGTTGAGAAATATGATTACAGAAAAGTTGTAAGCCCGTCTTCAGCCTATAACTGATTGGAATACCTCAAAGGGGTTCTAGAACTTGCCCAGTAAAATAGGCCTTGTGCAAAGCCTTTGCAAAGTATAAGACCTTGGGTAGAATCCTGAGTCCCATCCAGAATCTTCTGAGGTGGGACATTCCTACTAGCAAGGACAAGCAGACCAGCCTGGAACAGCTAGAGCAACAGAAGATACATCTTCAAAGAAAGATCATCAGGAAAAACCCAAAACAAAAATGTCAGCATGACTGGCTACTATAAGAATAAGCAAGCTGTTCACCAAGAAGCCATCAAGGCAAGCAATCAAGTTCCTTCAGGACAGACTCCCCTCTAAGACTGAAACTCAAAGGGAACACGCAAACAAGCATTTAAGGTTGCTGGCGACCACATTGATCTACTGGTGAGTGGAAGAGGGGGAAAGGCAGCAATGAAGAAATGGCTGAGTTCAACCACAGTCCATTGACTCCTGTTGACCTGGAGATGAGAGAGAGAAGAGGAAGGGCTGGTTGGCCCAAAGTATGGTGAGACCTGGGGACACTTGAGCCCACTGACAGGGACATAGCCACAGAGGACTACAGCTGAGAGTGAAGCATCCAGCTGATATGAAGTGAGGGGAGATGCACAAGAACACCCAAACTTGCAGACAGTACTCATTTGACCTAGGCTCGATGGCTTGATAATCAGAACTTGACTAGAGGAAGATTACCCATAAAATTTGTTTTTTGTTTTTTGTGTTTTTTTTGTGTTTTTTTTTTTTTGATAAAGGAAATAAGGGTAAATTGCTACAATTTGTTTAACCTGACCTATATTCATAGAGGTAGTAACTCTAAATACCAACAGAGAGGGAAGGAGTCTTCACATCAAGTATCAATGCTATCCCCCTATACACAGAGTAGATAGGGATGGGCAACTTAGACAGGCTACCTAAAATTAGGAGGTGATAAAGGCAGGAACTGACTGGCTTACAAGATTTCAAGAGGGAGTTTAGTTGAAGAGTGGGGGAGGGGTAGTGGAGAAAGAGTTCCCACTGAGTAGTTTTCATCTTGCCTAGATGGGTCTGGTGAAAAGAGATGGGGATAAGATTCATATGATTCATTAGTGAATAATTGTTATCATGATTAATTGCGACTGTCACAATGGTAAAGTTGAAGTTTTGTAACAAAAACAGAGGAGTGGTAAATCTTACAGTCCAGGAATAGAGGACCCTAGGTGCATCAAGGGAGAAGAGCACGAGCAGAATACGGGACCTTATCCAGAGAAGCAACGATGCCAGAGATGGAGGCAGATATGGAGTCATGGAGAGGGGAAGTGGCTGAGGACTATAGATTCATGGGAAAAGAGGGACTGAGAGCCGGTGGCCCTTTGGAGGTGTATATTATTATATATGCCAGAGTGGTTTTTTGTTGTTGTTTTTGTTTTTTTAGCTAAAGTGAATATAGAGAAATACTGTTAACTAATGGTACATGGAAGGAGCTCTGATATTGTAGTGGTTACGAATCGGGCTGCTAACCCGATTCAGTTCGAAACTACCAGCTGTTCCGTGGGAGAAAGATGAGGCTTTCTGCTCCCGTAAAGATTTACAGCCTAGGAAATCCTGTACAGGGTCACTATGAGTCGGAACCGACTCCACAGCACGTAACAACAACAACAATGTTAGAGGGGATTGTAATCATTGTAATGAAACAAGGTGTATGATTTGTTGAATGTAAAACTGATGACCTGCCCTGAAAACTTTCACCCAATCCAAAATAAAAACCTTAAAAAAAAAAATTTATTTCTGACAAGTTGTAGATACAGAAGACAAATGAGATTCAGTGAAGGTTGGATCAGAGAATTGATAAAAAGCAGAAGAGATAAACCTTTGCTATTTTATTTCTACCTTTTGAACCATGAAGTTCATTTGATTCCTAATTAGTGCCTCATTGTCACTTAAACTTAAGTGTTTAATGCTCTGAGCTCTTAAATCCAAGCCCCAATGACGTTTCTAATGCAAACCCCATTTAAAGTAATGTACATACACCCATTAATTTGGTAAATTGAATGCATTACTAGATGTGGCACTGCAGGATAATGCACTGGACCACAAGGTCAGTTTGAGCTGCAAGGTTGGCAGTTCAAACCCACCAGTCACTCAATGGAAACCCTAGACAGGGTCGCTAGGAGTCGGAACCAACTCTACCACACTTAACAACAGATACTAAAAGATAGCTACTTGGTTTGGTATGATAAGTCAAAAATGGATTCGGTCTTTAAGGAGCCAGCCTTGAGGTTCAATCCAACCTGACAGTCCGTAGTAATTATAACAATACAGCAAAGATTCTCTATCCAAGACAAGTACCAGCTGAGATATTCTTCTTTGGTCACAATTTGAAAACAAAAGTCTTATAATTCCCAGTGGTAATCTCCGTAGGGGAGGAAGATGGAACCAGCTTCAGTGGAATCTGGAGAGCGTCAGGGCTTTAAGAGGTATGAAAGGAGAAGCCAAGTAGAAAGAAGCTGTGGGGTAGACCAGGGTATTCCACACTATAACATATGCATGACTCTCGTTAATGGCAGGTTTTGATTTTCCAGTTCTGGGGTAGACCTGAGATGCTGTATTCTAACCAGCTCCCAAGTGATAACAATGCTATTAGTTCAAGAATCACATTTTGAGTAACAAGAGTCTAGCAAGGATCACACCAATCAGTTTCCAAGGAGCTCTGGTAGCGTAGTGGTTACGAATCGGACTGCAAACCTCACGGTCAGCCATTTAAAACTACCAGATGTGGCTTTCAGCTCCCGTAAAGATTTACAGCCTCAGAAGCCCTGTACAGGGTCTCTGTGAGTCAGAACCGACTCCATGGCACATCACAACAACAACAACATATAGTGCTAACAACAGGAAAACAGCCAAATAATCAGAGGACAAAACAAAAATGGACAATGGCCAGGGATCCGGAGCCCAGTTACAACAAGAAACTGCCTGTGATGCCACAAATTCATTTTTATTCCTTTCTGGTAACTGTAGGAAGGTGAGTCCATCAGTTTAAACCTTTATAAAGATGGAAGCAATCACCACTCAGCACTTCCATTTAAAACAACAGAAAGAATGAAGGTAGAAATATTACTGCAAATTCAGTATTGTTGTTATTGTCAGGTGCCATCGAGTCAGAACCGACTCATAGCGACCCCATGCACAGCAGAACGAAACTACCCAAAATACTCAGGATAAAGTAAACTCGTTGTTGTGTTTAGTTCCATCAAGTCAGTTCTGAGCCATGGTGACTCTATATAGGGTTTCCAAGGAGTGGCTGGTGAGCTTGAACCCCCAACATTATAGTTCAAACTGACTTTAGCCCAGCGCATTAACCCACAGCACCACACCAGAACTCCAGTATTACTTTTTAGTTATAAAGCTGTTGTTCACTATTTTATTAGCTCACTGATTGTCTGTTTCTCTGGTTGTTTGGGGTTCGTGATGATTTATTTTCAATCACAAAGAGCCACTGTAGTTGATATTGAATTAGTAGCTAACAGAAATCTATTTTTGATTAAAAGTATTGAATCAACGGTTCTGTGAATTATTCATTCTGAATTTTCAAAGCATGTTGTTAAGTGCCATCAAGTCTGCTGTGACCCATAGTGACACTGTATAGAGTTTCTGAGGAGTGACTGGTGAGTTGAACAAACGATCTTGTGGTTCAAGCCAACCCTGAGGAACTGTGCTTACCCTACAGGGCTACATCAGGACTCAGAGCACAAGTGAGAAAACTTGTAGAAGAAAAATAACCCTATAAAATGTAATTTCAACCTATTATAAAAAAAATACCATTATTTATATAGCATTAATATAAATATTTCTAGCTTATAGCCAATTAAAAATTGGGAATTTTAAACACTAATTTTGAATTTGCTTTCTGAGCTTCTTGACTGATACTTGACCATATGGGTTGACTGATTTTCAAAAGGAATCTGACTTGTCAGTTCTGAATCATGATATGGAAGTGGCAGCCAGGATAATTTGACAACAACCCTTGCATAAACTTCACGCCTGTCATCTAAAGTAGACTTCCAAAAGCTTAGGCTCTGAAAGCTCTCAAAATAGAAGTCAAAAAGGACATCGATCAAAAAAAGAAAAATTCCATCTCTTCCTGACCACTCTTGCCCACTGGATGAGTTCTAGGCATGTTTGTTGTTGTTATTAAATGCCACTGAGTCGGTTCTGACCCATACTAACCCTGTTTAGGGTTTCCAAGGAGCAACTGATGAGCTTGGACCATCACCCTAGCAGTTAAAACTAACCTTGCAGTCCAGTGCATTAACTCACAGTGCCACACAGGACTCTAGGCATGTGGAGTGGGGGAAAACTATGGTTATTAGTACATTAATATTTCTGGCAAGGAAAAAAGGTTATCAGCACATTGATAATTCTAGCAAAGCAAACATGGTTATCAAGATTAGTTCTGTTCTAAATAAAATGAAATAGCTAAAAGTTTGATTGGAAACAGAAAAATGCCTAGTCCCAGAGCGATGAATACATGCTTCAAGACCAGCTAGAAATAGAACTCATCTACAGAAAGGGCCCAAGAACTCATTTCAAAATCTAAGGAGGTAGGGGGCATTTTCCCAATGTATTCTTTGAAGACTTGGTAACTTGGTTATGTGAACACTGCTTGTACACTCTTAAATCATCTTATCCTACCCCTAAAAGAGTATATAGTAATATCCATGAAATGGAGAGGGAAATCCAACTTGAAAAATCATGTGAATAACATTGAGCTATTGTATTTGGAATATAAAAGCTCTTATATCTGCCTAAGAAACGTGCAGCCATATATCTGACAAAACCACCCAGAATTTTACATAATCCTTTCTTCATAATGCACCAAGGCAAGAACAGGACAGTGAACAGGAAAAATGGATATTTTTAGTCCCAGTTCTCAGTTCAACCAGGGACTATCACTCTCCAGACTCAGCAGATGGCAAACCAGACAGTTTTGTCTGATGATCTAATTAGTTTTCAGCACCCCATTATCACCTCACAATGGCATCTAGAATAAAAGCATAAAGTACAGAATGTTTAAAGGACTTATTTGAATGCAGTAATGTGCATTCTTTAAGTTAAATTCTTATGTCAGAAATTTACTTAATCTGCTCGGGATGCATTTGAAGGGAATAAAGATTTAGGAGAAAACTGTTAATAAAGGAACATGTTCCTAAAAGTGAAATGTTGTCAGAAGTATGATGTAAGTTCCAGAGAAAACACTGAGAATCTGCAGCATTTTGTAGGAAGGAGAAACTGGGAACCCGAAGCCCTGAATTCTAGTTTCATCTCTGCCATTTATTAGTTATATGACTGGAGGCAAGTCATGTTATTTCTTCAGAGCACCCTTCTCTTATCTACAAAATGAAAATATTGGACAAGGAGATAAACTCTTAGGTTGCTTCTACTTCTAAAATCCTCCTATTTAAGTCACACTTAGGTAGTGCCAACTCCGTAGCCTTCTATAACACATTTAGGAGATGTAATTTTTTTTTTCAAATAAAAAGTAATTTTCAAAATTATTAAGCATTAAGGAGCTTTTCTTTTTATTTCTTGCTTATTTTTTAAAAGTGGGCCGAAATAGCTGTGGCAGATCCATCTGTCTCCAGCAACAGCATTCAATACACCATGTGCCCAAACACACTAGTTGAGTTTGCAAATCTGTGAAACCATCAGTAGAAAGTTAGGGTGAAGGAGCTAAATGACCACCAAGCCTATAACCCTAAGTCTGGCAATTACATCATTTGGACAATGAAGGCCTAGGGATTCTGAGGGAAGGATGGTATACTTGCTGAGCACATGAAGAGCGAGGGTCAGATTCTGCGCTCTCCACCTTCAATGTTTGGCTTTCATTTGATACTTGATAAATATTGCATAGAGACACTCTGCAAAGTGCTTTTTCACAACAGTTGAAATACAACCAAGATTCATATAATTTCCTGCAGGAGTCAGAATTATTCTGACATGACACAAAAGCTATTAACACTTTCAAACAGCAAGTGGATCTTCCTTTTATACTGTGAACACTAGACCTGCATTGTTCAGTATAACAGCCACTAACTACCTGGGCTATTTAAATTTTAATTCACATTAAACTAACTTTGAAATTCAGTTCCAGAATGGTGAATACCCACCTGTAACTAATGGCACCTGTATTAGACAACACAAATCAGGAATACCCCCACCATCATAAATAATTCTATTGGACAGCACTGATTTAGACTGACCATTCTAGATTCCATGAAATTTTTATCTGGGTTTTGGTTTAGAATAAACTAACACTGAAATATGCTTTGTGTCTTACAACTACTATAAGAGCTCTGTTATATGTCATTTCGGGATTAGAAGATGTGATTTAATTCATGGTATAGTTCCACAATTTCTTTCAATAAAAAAATAAGTGTTCTTATCCAAAAAATTAAAACCAGAAAACAAAAAGGTAGGTATACAGTATTTTTCCTTTTGGGCACATAATGCGCCCACATAAATAACACCCTCAGAAAAAGTATTGCTACAAAAATCCACTATTTTTACTAAACAAAAGATTCAAAAGTAAAAGCTTTTGTTTCTCAACATATCCTTTTATCTAGGTCTGTACACTTCTAAAAGAGGGATTTTCCTTTCTCTACCCATTCCCTGAAGAATTCCCACAAGCTTCGATTTATACCACATCAAAATGGCAGTTCTGACATATTCAAAAGACTCAGCTAGTAATCCTTTGAAATGTTCTTTGAGTTTGGGAAGTAAAAACAGTCTGAAGAGACAAGGTGCAGAATAGAGTGTGGATGGGGTAAGGTTTCCCAAAGAAATGTTCATAGGACAGCTTTGCTACACTAAAAGAATGAATATATGCATTGTTGTGATGGTGAAAAATTGCCTACCATAACCTTCCTAGTATATTTCTCACAAATTCAATTTTCAGTTTTTAAAAAATCTCCTTTATAATTGCCCCCATGACCATCCTGTTTTTAAGTGCTGTCGAGTCAGTTCCAACTCATAGTAACATTGTATAGGGTTTCATTTATTAAACAAAATATATAAATGTTAAGTTATCGTTTTCCAATTTATCCTGTATCTAGGTCTACACAGTTCCGGAAGTGGTATTTTGATTTCTCTAGTAAGGTAAAATTGAACCACAGGGTTGGTGTTTCAAACTCACCATGCGTTCCTGGGAAATCTGATACAGGGTCATTGAGTCGGAACTGACTCAATGGCACTTAACAAGGCATTCATGAAAGAATTACGTGCTCTTTGATTTATACCACATAAAAAAGATAGTTCTGTGATACTCAAAAGACTCAAATACTGTTTCTTTGAAATATTCTTTGAGTTTGGTGAACCTAAAGAAGCCTGAAGGGACAATATTGGTGATTGAGTATGGATAGGGTAAGGTTTACCAATAAAATCCTAATAGGAAAACCCTTAATACCCTAGAAGAATGAATACAGACATTGTTGTGATGGGGAAAATTGCTTGGTACAAATTTCCTGGTCTTTTCCTCACCAATGTAGTTTTCATTTTTAAAAAATTCCTTCATAATAAATCCCCAAGACCATCCTGTTGTCTTTGTTAAGTGCCATCGAGTCAGTTCAACTCATAGTGATCCTGTATAGGGTTTCTTTTATTAAACAAAAGATTAAAATGTAAGGCAATTGCTTCTTATCATATCCTCTACCTAGGTCTATACACTTCTAAAAAAGTAGCATTTTCATTTCTCTAGCCATTCAATAAGGAACTCTGGTAGTGTCGTGGTTATGAGTCAGGCTGCTAATCTCAAGGTCAATAGTTTGAAACCACGAGTCCCAGGAGAAAGATGAGAGTTTCTGCTCCCCTAAAGATTTATACCCTCGGAAAACCTATGCAGGGTTTCTGTGAGTTGGAACTAACTCCACAAAATATAATCACCACCAGCAGCCGTTCCCTAAAGAATTCTGTGCACTTAGATTTACATCAAATCAGAAAACAGTTCCGACATACTCAAAAGACTCAAATAGTGTTCCTTTGAAATATTATTTGAGCTTTAGAAACAAAATGAAGTCTGAAGGGACAAGATTGGGATGGAGCGTGGTTCCCCAGTGAAATTCTCACAGGACAACCCTTGATACATTAGAAGAATGAGTATATATTGAAAAACTTGCTCAGCACAACTTTCCTGATCTTTTCCTTTTCTTGGCAATGCAGTTTTTGATGTTTTAAAAGAATCTCCTTCATAATAAGCCCTGATAGTTGTCCTGTTGTTGGTAAGTGCTGAAGAGTCAGTTCTGACTCGTAGCGACCCTGTAAAGGGTTTCCAAGGAACAGCTGGTGGGTTTGAACTGCTGACTCTGTGGTTTGTAGTCCAGTGCTGATCCAACAGAACTACACCAGGAGTCCTATGTCCTTTGATAGAATCTATCAAGACAAACCCTTTGGAATCTGAGAAAATTTGAGAAAAATGTCACCATAATCTTTGGAGCTAACCTCTCTGCCTTGATTTTAACTAGCCTGGCAGATCCTCTCAGAAGCCACTACTGTGACTGGACCTTTAATTTGCAGGCAATTTAAAAAGACTCTGGAGTCATGGTGTGGTGCTGTAGCACTGAACTGTTAGCCACAAATCAGCAGTTCAAATAAAAAAGATGCTCCTCAGAATTCCTATACTAGGTCTCTATCAGTTGGAACCAACTCGATGGAGCTTAACAAAAACAACAACTAAGGAGCCTAAGACAAATGTATTTCTGAGAAAATATCTTTTCAGGCATCTACTGATTGCAGAGCCATGTTTAAGCATGCTTTGTTTAGAATAAAGTCATGTACATAGGAACTGAAACCCTCGCAGCAATACTTTTTACTTACCCTTGTAGAAAAGGCAGAAATGATGAAATTGTGTCAAAACTTCTGGCATAGCATGCCCATGCACACACCATTAATGTTTGCGTCATTCATTATCTTTTAATAGTCCAAAAATGTTATTTTTGATCACAGTTTTGTAATAAAGCTACATATCATGGTCAAAAGTCACATATCACATTGGCTACCCAAAATGGGAGGGGGGAAGGGTATAAAGGCACGAAGTGACTGACTTACAAGCATTCAAGAGGAAGCATAGTTTCAGAAGGTGTTGGGGAAGGTAGAATCTCCACTGAGTGGTTTTCAACCTGTCTGGATGGGGCTGGTGAAAGGAGTTGGGGATACGACTTTTGTGGTTCAATAGTGAATAATTGTTATCAGGACTGACTGTGAGTGCTACAAATGTAAAGGTAGATGTTTTGTAACAAAAAGAGGGGAGTGGTTGATCTTGCAGTCCAAGAGCTGAGACCCCTAGGACCATCAAGGGAGAAGAGCTGAGTGAGGGACCCTATCCAGAGAACCAGCGGCACCAGAGATGGAGGCAGAGATGATGACATGGAGAGATGGAGTGGCTGGGGACTCTGGACTCAGGGATGGAGATGGGATGTGTGCCAGCTGGGGGCAGGCTTTCAGGGTATGTCCTTTGGTTGTTTGAATGGTTGTATATTCCTGAGTGATTCTATGTACATCCAAAA
>NW_006408562.1:924921-932373 GCF_000296735.1 Chrysochloris asiatica | reverse complement strand
TAAAAAAAAGAAGTCATGTATCAAATTTGGTGGTGGTTGTTACATGCCATCAAGTCAGTTCCGACTTATAGAAACCCTGTATAGTGTTTTCAAGAAGTAGCTGGTGGTTTTGAACCACCAACCTTGTGGTTAGCAGTCAAGTGCTTATCCTACAGCATCACAAGTACATGGAAAAATAAACTATTGACACTGTTTGCTTGCTCAAAGGCAGTTCTGAGCAGGCCTGAGAGAAGGGGAGTTACTTGTAGCCCTACTTGTGGGTGGAGATAGAAAGTGGGTTGGGTGGAGAGTTGTACATGGGGCTGCCAAAGCCGGAGGATGGGATAGGCAGGTTCTGCAGCAGGTGGGGCTGGTGCTGGCTTCTGACTGGGTCCCAAGTTACTGTCCCCATGTAAAGCTGGACAGAAGGACAATGCAGATGTAGGCAGGACTCCTCTGCACCTGCAGGTCTCACTCCTACGTAGTGGCAGCTGCATGGGTGGGAGATTCAAAGGGCCCAAGTGAGGCAGTCAGCCAGCCTGGGGTGGGCGGGGGGGTTTAAGTGAGTGAGTGGGTGAAAGTAGAATATGTGGAGCACAATGACTTCACAGCTCTCTGTACCTCCTGTGGTTGACTGCCCTGGTGAGAGCTATTTCCAGGGTGGAGAAGTGATTTCTTCCTGCATCAGAGACTGCAGTTTGCAAATCAGGAGAGGAACAGCTTTAGAAACTCAAGGGTAAGTTAGTGAGGATCTACTACTAAGAACCAAACCTTGGTGTCAATAGGCACCAAGATGAAGACTTAACATAATACCAATTGGACAGGAAAAAAAATCTGAACTTGAAGTCATCAGTGTGGAAAAAACTGGTATAGCATACTTAGGAAAATAAAGCAATATGCAAAAATGTATAGCATGTGCATAATACCGTAATTAACTAAATTTCAGAAATATCAGGTCAAAGTTAGAAATCATAAATAAAAAAAATCGAATGAACAATTTCTATTCTTTTCACTATTTCTTAACTCCTAAAATATCAAGTAAACATATGCTTACATGTATTTCCTTTATACATATACTTGTTGTTAAATGCCAGTGAGTCAATTACAACTCAGCAACCCTGTTTAGAAGTTTCCAAGGAGCAGATGATGGGTTTGAACCACCAACCTTGTGGTTAGCAGCTCAATGCTTATCCTACAGCACCACACTAGGACTCCATACAAACTCCCATACAATTTTTAGATTTATAAATTCAACCATGAGGATGAATACAAATAAAGTATTCCATAAATTTGAAACTTTATCCTTTGAGCTAGAACTCCAAGGATCTGCTGAACTATTATCTTCTACCTCTATAATGTTGTTGTTTCTGTTAAGTGCTAGTCAGTCGGTTCTGACCCATAGCAACCCTGTATAGGGTTTCTGAGGAGCAGCTAGTGAGCTCGAACTGCCGACCTGTGGTTCAAACTGACTTTGCAGTCCAGTGCATCAACCCACAGAGCTACACCAGAATTCTGCCTCTATAATAGTCACTTTTTTATAATGATTTCAGACTCTTATGTTCCCTATTTTCTTTATTTGATCTAAAAATTAAAATATTTGCCTTTATAGTCTTATTGAGATTTTATTTTCCTTTTGATTAGTATTTCATGAAGCAGTTCATAAACAAAATGTGTTAAGGATTATTTCTTAGATCACTAAATTATTCATTTTTCTTTTACTGAAAGAGCCCCTTCCTACTCCTTTATGTGAGGAATTTTCTTTGAAGAGTAACACAACACCCTTTACAAACCTTTTATCTAGAGGAATTGCTTTAAACTCCTACTAACAATGTCTTGAACAACATGGGAAAACAAAAAATGACTTATATTAGACATGTTTTTAACACTGTGATGGGCCAATCATCCCTTTCAGAATAAACTGTAGGTTTGTGTTTTTTGTCATTAGTTTTTCGTCTCCTTTTTCTAGTAACAACTCTCTATTTTATTTTATTGTTGTTGTTTTTATTCCCTGGGATCCATGTCTTCTACTCTCTAGAAGGCCAAGCAGCAGATTATATTTTCTAGACACAGGAATCAGTTCAGATTTAGCACATGTGATGATCAGAACTGATTAGGAGTATATACAACTGCAGTTTAACCCTGTAAACCGACCCAGGAAGGACAGAGCTCAAATAACACAAATGTTACCTTGTGTTATTGAGGATAAGCTGGAGAGAGAACAAACCAATGGAAGAGAGACAAATGTGAGATGGAAATGGGAAGCTGTACACTGGAGAGCTGTTTGCACCCAGTCTAGCAGTGCGTCTAGCTTTACTGAAGGTTGCTTTTCAATCCTGAGATTAGAAATACCTGTAAAATTTCAATGAAACTTACTTCCTGTGAATTATAAATACTTCATGATGTGTGGCTTAAATTGTAAAACAAAAAAACAAAAAAACACCACAAACCCAAGAAAAAAAAAAACCTCTCCATTTGATAAAAGTGCTAAGCAAACTGTTTCTGAAAACTGGAAGTATTTTAACAAAGAAAAACTTCCCTCAAACAATCCAGCCTGCAGAAGCATAAAAAGATGACTGTGAACTTCTGCTATAATTAATAGGTGCACTGTTAAATGAATTATGCAATATGAAAATATCACCCAGTGAAGAGAATTGGAGATAAATGTCCTCATCTGAGTTGGATAGAGCTCTTCTGGGGAACCATGTTATAAAGTTTTTTTTTTCATTTAAAATATTACATTTGCAGTCCCTACTATTGTCAGAAAGACAAATAATCTGGCTTAGTGAGAAATATAGATTTAGAGGATTGTACTTAAGGGCTCAGCCCAGTGGCTGTACATCACTGTCAGGGGGATGCAGCCGAGCTTCGGAAGTCGCATGCCTAGTTTGACTCTGCAAGTATTAACAGAAAAGGTATCCTTGAATATTCCTAAATCTGAGAACTCAGTCCCTTGTCCCTTGCTGATAGACTGCCACCGCATGCTCCAATGGCCCACTCTCAGCACCTGCACAGATGACTGGAGAATGCAGTGAAGATCTGACCTCAGCTGGTGAGAGAGGAAGTGAACTCAGCAGAGTGAGTGTTAAACCAAACTTGGTCAAGTCCATTTTATTTAGGGAGTTCCTGATGAAGGTTTCTGGGTGGAGCAAATGGTTTGTCCTGGACTCTAACCTAAAGATTGGCAGTTCAAACCCACCCAATGTCACCAGGGAAGAAAGCACCGATGATCTGCTTTCATAAATATTACAGCCAAGAAAACCTTGTGGAGCAGTTCTGCTCTGTAAAATATGGGGTCGTTGGAAATTGGAAATGACTGGATAGCAATTTATAAAGGTTTCTGGATGAACACTGGCTTCTGATCCCTACCAGCACTTGGCATTTCTCTGTTCTCTGTACCTGAAATATCATAGAAGTGTTCTCTATGAAAATTTTATATTAGTGATGGTTACAAAATATGATGAACACAATTATTGTACTAAACTATACATGTGAAGAACGTTGAAATGACAAATGTTTTGCTATACATATATATGGAGTCCTGATGTGGTGCTGTGGGC
Organism: Chrysochloris asiatica; assembly: GCF_000296735.1. Taxonomy (NCBI): domain Eukaryota; kingdom Metazoa; phylum Chordata; class Mammalia; order Afrosoricida; family Chrysochloridae; genus Chrysochloris; species Chrysochloris asiatica. The sequence continues at coordinate 928,837 of NW_006408562.1, read as the reverse complement.
TGAAAAAGGTTGAAAAGAAACTTTAAACCACCCTAGTGTGCCCCTCATATGTCTTAAAGAACAAAAGCATTCAATCAAACATAGTTATTCTATTAGCCCACCCTAGTCTGCTCCTTTTTCTCTAGCCTAAGAAAACAACAATGACAACAAAATACATTATATTTCACTTCAAACCTACCCCTGTCCTAGAGACCCCAATAAAATCAATTTCCAAAAAGTTGATTCAATTCATGGTGACCAGTGTGTCAGAGTAGAACTGTGCTCCATGATTGATTTTTAAAAAAAATAGATGGCCAAGTCTTTCTTCTGAGGTACTTCTGAGTGGATAAAACTGCCAACCCTGCTCTTCGAAGCTGAGCTAGTTAACTATTTGCAACATCCAGGGACTTACAGAGGTCACAATGGCCTTAGTAAAGATGCAGCGTTAGGAGGAAGCCCAAATCATAAAGACATCTGTTAACTTGAAGGAGAAGCAGCACACAGGAACAAACAGAATATTGGACACAAGGACTGTAAAATAACAGGAGCTCTGGTAGAGTAGTGGTTATGAGTTGGGCTGCTAACCTCAAGGTCAGTGGTTCGAAACTACCAGCCATTTCATGGGAGAAAGATGAGGCATTCTGCGCCAGTAAAGATTTACAGCCTTGGAAACCCTATACAGGGTTACTATAAGTTGGAACCGACTCCACGGCACACAACCACCACCTCCACTGTGAAATAATGAGAAGACATAGGGAAAACCTTCCCTAGAAGACTGAGGTTTCCAGCCTCCTTCACAATGGAATCACCTGGGGAGTTTTGAAAAATATTGATGCCAGAGCTCCACTCTCAGGGATTCGGGTTTAATTGGTCTGTGTGCAGCCTTGACATTGGAATCTTTAAGCACTCCCCAGGAAATTCTGTTGCACTACCAGCATTGGAAAGCACATCTATAAGAAGATATTACAACACATTATTTCTGATTTTTTTTAATATAATAAAGGAATTGGACAATGGAATAAACACTAGTGAATAGAGAATTCAGAATCTAGAAGGTCAGAGGGGAAAGTTTCTCACAACACAGCAGTGTATTAAGAACCAAAAATCACCTGCATTTAACGAATTATCATCTAATATTGATGTTCAAAACATTGTTGAAAATGCCTTATAAATATTAACTCAATTGTACTCACACTGACCTGAAGAGGGAGGTACCATTATTATCCGTGTTTCCTAAATAAGAACACTGAGGTTGGTACTGAGGAAAGAAACATCTAGATAATTTAACTTAATTCTAATATCCAAATACTATAAAGGAAAACATAAGATACTGTAATAGGGTTTTGTGTCAACTTCACTAGGCCATGATTTCCAGAGGTTTAGCAGTTAGGGTGTGTTTATTCCCATGGTGATGAGACCTGATACAGACATAGTTAGTTCTATGATGAGCAGCTATGAGCAGCCAATCAATTGAAGAGATGTGTCCTTGGGGGTGTGGCCTGCTTCCAAAATAATGGACATGTGAAAAGGACTCGCTGTCTCTCTTCCTTTCATTGGAGATTTGAGACTCTGCATTTTTAAGATCTTTCCTTGACAATAAAGTTTTTATTTATACATATGGTGGTGTTGGTGGTGTGCCATATAGACTCATAGCAAGTCCAAGGCTGAAAATCTTTACAGAAGTGGAAAGCCTCATCTTTCTCCTGCAGAAGGGCTGGTAGTTTCAAACTGATGACTTTGAGGTTACCAATTTGTAGCCACTGTGCTACCAGAGTGTGTGTATGTATATATTCCTAAGACAGATAGCAATAATCATGGACCACTGAGAACAGTACTTCTGAAGCTCTAATGTGCACACTGAAAATAAAATCCAAGCCTTGATTAGCAATATTAAAGGATTCAATATTGGATTTGTCTGTGACTTTGTTGTACTCTGGGGGCTTGTGTGTTGCTGTGATGCTGGAAGCTATGACATCCTGGTATTTTAAATAACAGCAGGGTGCACTTATGGTGGACAGTTTTCAGCTGAACTTTCAGACTGAGACAAACTAGGAAGAAGAATAGGCAGACTAATTCTGAATGTTTAGCTACCAAAAACCTTCGAAGTAGCAGTGGAACACTGTCAGATAGTACCAGAATACTGGATATTGAAATATGAGGAGTAGCATCAGAATATTGTCAGCTGAATATTGTCAGCTACGGTGCCAGAAGTTGAGCCCCTCAGGTTAGAAGGCAGCCAAAATACAACTGGGAAAGTGCACCCTTCTGAAAGTAGAAGTTGACTGTGATGGCATTAAATGAGTAAAACTTTGGGGACTTTCATTTTCTAATGGGGCACAGTTCAAAATGAGGAGAAACAGCTGCTATGACTGTTAATATCAGAACATAGAATGTACAAAGTTTGAATCCAGGAAATTTATAAGTTGTCAAAAATGAAATGAAACACATAAAATCAATATCCTAAGCATTAGTTGTTAAGTACCATGGAGTCAGTTCCGACTCATAGTGACCCTGCACAGGGTTTCTGAGGCTGTAAATCTTTACGGGAGCAGAACGCCTCATCTTTCTTCTGCAGAACTATTGGTAGTTTCGAACTGCCGACCTTGAGGTTAGCAGCCTGATTCGTAACCACTAAACTACCAGAGCTACTTAGTAGCATTAGTAGCTAGGCTGAAATGTACTAGTATTAGCAATCTTGAATCTGACAATCATATGGTTTACTCTGCCAAGAATTAAATTGAAGAGGAATGGTGTTGCATTCATCATCAGACAGAACATTTCAAGATCTTACAAGAAGTATAATGCTATCTGAGATAAGATAATATTCACATGCCTACAAAGAAGACAAGTTAATACCACTATTATTCAAATTTACATAAAACCTTACTAAAGCAAGTGATGATATAACTGAAAAATTCTATCAACTTCTTCAGAGTGGAACTCATCAAACAAGCAACAAAGATGTATTGATAACTACTGGTGACTTGACTGCAACCATTGCAAACAAAGATAAAGGATCAGTAGTTGGAAAACGAAGGCTTGGTGATAGAAACAATGCTGGAAATTACATGATAGAATTTTGCAAGACCAATGACATATTCATTGCAAATATATTTATCGGACAACATAAAAGACAACTATATACATGGATCTTACCAGATGGCATATCCATATATCAAACTGACAGCATCTGTGGGAAGACATGGTGGAAAAATGCCATATTACCAACTAAAACAAGGCCAGGGGCAGACTACGGGACAGACCATCCATTGCTCATATGCAATTCAGTCTGAAGCTGAAGACAATTAAAGTAAGTCAACCAAAGCCAAAATATGACCTTGAACATTTCTGACCTGAATTTAGAAATCATCTCAAGAACAGATTTGATACATTAGACACTAATGATAGAAAACCTGAAGAGTTGTGGAATAACATCAAAAATGAACATACAGGAAGAAAGCAAAAGGTCATTAAGCAGGCAAAAAAGAAGGAAGAGACCAAAAAGGATGCCAGAAGAGACTCTGAAACTTACTCTGCAGCATAAAGATGCTAAAGCAAATGGAAGAAATGAGGAAGCAGGAACTGAACAGAAAATTTCAAAGGACAACACAAGAAGACAAAGTCAAGTATTAAAGTCAAGTACTATCATGAAGGGCAGCAGCTAAACGATGTGTGAGAACTGCACAGATCTGGTGGAGGTGTTAAATGAAACCCAGACAACGGAGCGGCAGGGTGAGAGGTGTCCAGAGACCAGGTCGATGGGGAGACACTGCCTAGTGGGAAGAGACTGCAGGGGCCGACCAGGCTATCCTACTTACCCCTGAGAGAGCACCATCCTAGCTTAACCATTGGATCATGGCTTTGAGGTGGGATCGACCAACTTAGAGACCCACAAGCGCAGCCCAAAGCATCTCACTACAATCCAGTTGCCCCTGCT
>NW_006408562.1:910415-923060 GCF_000296735.1 Chrysochloris asiatica | reverse complement strand
ATGCCTTTGAATTGTGGTGTTAGAGGAGAATACTGAAAGTGCCATGGACTGCCAAAAGAACCAATAGATCTGTTTGGAAGAAGTGAAACCAGAGTGCTCCTTGGATGCCAAGATGGCTAGACTTCGTCTCTCATACTTTGGACACATTGTTCAGAGAGAACAGTCACTGGAGAAGGATGTCATGCTGAGTCAGAGAAAAAGAGGAAGACCCCCAACGAGATGGATCAGCCAGGTGACATCATTGATAGTGTCAAGTGTGGCAGCGGTAGTGAGGTTGGCCCAGAATCGGACATTGTTTCGTTCTGCTGTGCATGGGGTCACTATGAGTAGGTTCCGACTCGATGGCACCTGACAACAACAACAACAACAACTAAAATAAAATTTGAAAAGACCTAGAGTTAGAAAACTTAAAGGGAAGAAAGCACTCGACATTTCTCAAGATGAAAGAAGTAAAGGGAATATTTAAGCCTGGATTTACAATACTGAAAAATTCTATAGGCAAAACAGGAGTGTATTGGCTTCCTACTGCCAACACTGGACTGTGAACCACAAGGTCCACGGTTTGAACCTTCCAGTTGCTCGGCAGCAGAAAGATGAGGCTTTCTACTCCCTGAAAAATTGAAAGTCTCAGAAACCCTATAAAAGTTTACAATGAGTTGGAACCAACCCAGAGGCACTTAACAACAAAAATGTGGGCAAAATATTGCATGATGCTGAAAGCATCAAAAGAAGATTTAAGAAATACATAGAGTCATTGTATCAAAAAAAGAAATGGATAATGTCCAATCATTTCAAGAGATAGCATATGATACTGAAGGAAAAAGTCCAAGGTACACTGAAGGCACTGACAAAGAACAAAGCATCAGGAAAGCACACAATACAAACTAAAATGTTTCAACAGAACAGATGTGGGACTGGAGGTAGTAGTTCATTTACGCCAAGAAATTTGGAAGAGTTGCCCAACTGATTGGAAGAGATCTGTATTTGTGCTCATTCCAAAGACAAGTGACAAAATGGAATGCAGAAATCATTATACAATATCATATGCAAGTAAAATTTTGCTAAAGATAAATTCAAAAACACTTGAATTTTGTACATTGAGAATGAACTGCCTGAGGTTCAAGTTGGATTCAGACAGGGATGTGGAACAAGTAATATAAAGAAGGGCCTGGTGTGATTCCATCCTGCTTGGTAGTTTTCAGCAGCAGTAACGCAGTTCTCTCTGCCCTTCTTCTCTATCACCTAAGTGCGCACCATCGCCCCCTGGAGGATTCAATGAATATGGAGCTGAGCCCTCTGAGGCCCCAAAACTATCTCTTCAGTTGTGAACTGAATGCTGATAAAGGTTATCACTTTAAGGTGGATAATGTTGAAAATAAGCACCAGTTATCATTAAGAAAGGTCAGTTTTGGCACTGGTGCCAAGGATGAATTTCACATTGTTGAAGCAGAGGCAATGAATTATGAAGGTAACCCAATTAAAGTCACACTGGCTACTTTGAAAATGTCTGTACTGCCAACAGTCTCCCTTTGGGACTTTGAAATAACGCCTCCAGTGGCCTTATGGTTGAAGTGTGGCTCAGGGACTGTGCATATTAGTAGACAGTACTTAGTAGCTGTGGAGGAAGATGCAGATGATGAAGGACACGGTCAGGTTCCAAATGAAAGACGTTTAAGAGTTTGATATTTTAATCTATAGAGCATCGAAAGCCATAACAAAGGACCTTCTATTTTGACTTTATCTTCTAGTCTTGTGTTTGGCTTGAATAACAGTGGCAGTAAAGATACCATCATCTTTCTGCAAGCTGGGCCTCAAACAGTCCTCTTACTCTAGAACAAGGTTGGGGAGGCTTTTTTTTCTGCCAAGGGCTATTTGGATATTTATAACATCATTTGCACACCATCAAAAGTTATCAACTTTAAAATGAGCACGCTATATTAGGTCAAACATTTAGTTAACTCACCCATATTATGATGGTCGGAACTGCTTCTCTTTGGTGTGGCATGTGCTGTAAGCTGGTATTGATGATGTTGCTACTAGCAACTGCTTTTCCAGGTTTGTATCTGTCAGTCTGGAGCACAGTCGACTCCAAGTTTTGAAAAGAACTGCTGACAGCAGTAAATTGTTCAGAACATATTTCAAGGCATGTCTCCTCAAAGTGGAAAACCCATCATTGCTTATGTAATGTGCATAGAACTCAGGCAGTAGGAGGTTATTGTGCCTAGCTTTCAGCTTATCATTGCTTGGCAGCAGAATGTTCGTGTTGTAGATTACCAGGCACATCAGCTGACAGTGTAGCAAAGATGTTCAATTCCACTTGTTTATTTTTCACATCCTTGAACCTTTCATTAAATGCCTCGATTAGTTTCACAGATTCGCCAGCATATTCAAGTGTCATAGAAGGCTTTTGTCCTTCCAGAGTAGGGAAATGCACCATGTTATTTTTCCCAGTTGCATTTTCCACAGCCTTAATTTAGTTTCAAATGAATTCACATTTGAAAGCAGGGAGCTGAAAAGCTGGTTGGCGCCCTGCAGCTTGATGTTCAGCTCTGAGAGGTACTTGGTAATGTCCACCATGAACGCTAGAACACACAGCCACTTGATACCATTGACTTTCCAGAAAGGTTTTCCCTTCGTCTCCATGGTCTGTTTGACTTCAACCAACAGTTTGTAAAACCTCATGAGTATGCTCCCACAACGCACTCACTGTATTTCACAGTGATAAACAAGATCTCCATATTCAATGTCAAGATTATTTAGCAACCCCTGAAACTGGTGGCTCTTAAGCCCTCTGGTTCTGACACTACTGTTGACATCACATTTTTGAGCTGCAACATCTGTGCATAGACAGACACTATCTTGATGAATGATGCAGTGGCATATAATGATGTCACCTGGATCAAGACTAAGATGATTCAATGTTCTCTTGACAAATTCAATTAACCCTTTTTGTGAGCCAACCAGGATCGGAATACCATCTGTTATATGGCGACTTAACTTTTCAAATGTTAGCTCAAGTTTTTTTCATTGATAAAACAAGTCTCTCAAACAAATCCTCACCTCTTGTAGTGCCATGCTTGCTTCCAGTGACAGCAGTTCCTCTTGAGTGTCTAACTCTGCAGTTATCCCACAAATAAAAATGGCCAGTTGGGCAGAATTTGTTACGTCTGTTGTCTAGACAGAAGCCAGAAAGAAAAATTAGAAATCTCCTGTAGAATTTTTCAATGTTTTTTCAATATCTTGTGCTAAATCTGATCTGAGACGGTTCTCTGAGACAAACTAACACTGTGAAACAATTCCACTTTGTCGGTGCTAATAACTCCGCAGCAGCCACCACGCACTCTTTCATAAACTCTCCCTCTACGTGAGGTCTCTGCTTCTTTGCAATTAGCTCTCATTTTCAAATAATTCAGAGTAACATTGTTTCTGTCACAATGAGGCCTAGTGAAGGCGGCTTTTTGTGATTCCAAACTCTGCTGAGGAACATTGATTTTGTCCAGATGCATTTGGCCTTCTGATTCATTGAGTTGAGCATCTTTTGAGCTGTAATGACACTCCAGATGGACTTTTTTCATTACTGTTGTCACATGGCCACAAACTAGGCACACAGGTTTGCCTTTTACTTCAACAAAAAAATAATCATTTGTCCATTTCTCTTGGAAAGATCAACACTCCGCATCAACTCTTCTTTGTAGTCACTATTTGTAGGATGCCACACCACTTAAATTTTAATAAGTATCCAGTTTATGTGTTTCCAATAACATTATTTTGCTTTGATTGCTGTTCTAATCCCGCATCTTGGATTTGGAACATATACGTTTCTATCATCGACTCTTGAGGTCTTTTCTGTGGACTGTAATTTCCTTTATCTTCATCTGAGAGTCTGTTTTTGCAAGGATTGTTGATCACAGATATATGGATACAGATTGCATTGGAGTTATCACCTGTGTCCACAAGGAAATAGACAACATTGTTGTCAATCTTCAGAAGCAAGGTAATCAAAGTCATGAGGAATCATCTCATCATTTCTCATCTCTTCATCACCGGATCCTCAGTGCTTCAGCACAGTGTGTTAGCACTTTCCCAATGGGTACATTCCCAGCCTGCCTGGCACTGAGTGTCCTCTGAGCAGCACAATACAGGCAGATGGGCCACGGGCAGCCACCAAGAAAAATGTGCATCTGTCCCATCATGTACTGTTTTGTCTATCCCGTAACGGGCGTTCCTTGCTAGTTCCTCAAAATTTACATTACTATTATAATTAACTCTATATAAATTTACGTTTCTATAAATAAAGTTCCTAGATCTGTTGCATTTTGAGTCCTGCCTGCAGTTGCCTAGGCAAGGCCAGACTAAATGATTTTGAGGGCCTTATACAGCCCACGGGACAGATGTTCCCCACCCCTGCTCTAGAGGAAAGCAATGACAAGAACTATCATAGGAGTCCTGGTGTGGCACTGTGAATGAATGCACCAGACTGCAGAGTTGTTTGAACTGCGAGGTTGGCAGTTCAAGCTTACCAGCTGCTCCTCAGAAACCCTATACAGTGTTCCTATGGGTCATAACCGACTTGATGGCACTTAACAACAACACAAATCATATGATAATGAGTCTTAAACTCATCTTCCTGTTTTAATAACTATAGTATGTGCATTTGTTGTGCTATAATTTACTTATATACATCATATTCACATTGACTTTTCACCAAATGAGAGAGAAAGTAGCAGTGAAGAAGTATGAGATGCTTTGACAGTTGTGTTGGTTTGGGGAACAGGACTAGAAGACAGTTGAGAAGCTAGAGTGATAAAAATTTGTACTTGAGAAACTGTGACAAAACTGATAAGAAAGATACATTTGGATATAGCCAGGTCAGAGAAAAGCTCATGCAGGAGGAAGTTGTATCAGGAATTGGCTTAGGAAATTTATATCAGGACCCTAAGGGACTAACATAGATTTGGGTTTCTGAGAAAATTAATGGTCAGGACACTTAGCAGATTGGAGCCTGGAAAACATCCCCCTCTCTGCTCCCTATGGCCACCAGTAGTATTTTATATGCTGGCTGTAAAGTCAAACACAGGACACTAGCGTATACCACATACTTAATGATAAACTCACCCTGAGTGTCACAAGTTTGATAGAAACTGTAAAGATGGCCAGCCCACACCAAATATCTCTTTTAAATGAGCTTGAAAGAGTTCTGTAACTCAAGTCTTATGACAAGGAAAAGGAGGTGTTGAAAATTACTAAACCTGCCAAACAGAATAAAAAACAAAGCCTGCTTACTGGAACTACAATAATTCTTCCAGGTTCACAAACATTAACTCCCACGTTTATGAACATACAAACATTTGTACAGTCTCCTGCTCTTTCTGAAAACCTATTTCCATTAAGTTAAGTTTGTTACATACCTTCGAGTAGATTTGGGCTCATAGTGACACTGAATAGGGTTTTCAAGAAGCAGTTAGTGGGTTTGAATGTCAACCTTGCAGTTAGCAGTTCAGTGCTTACCCTACAGCACCACACCAGGACTTCATTGTTGCTGTTGTTGTTAAGTGCCCTCTAGTTGGTTCTGACCTATAGTGACCTTGGACTGACCTTGGAGTTTTCCAAGGAGGGATTGGTGAGCTTGAACTGCCAACCTTGCAGTTCCAATCAACTTTTCAGTCCAATACATTCTGGTAGCGCAGTGTTTACGAATCAGGCTATGAGCCTCAAGGTCAGCAGTTTGAAACTACCAGCTGTTCCGTGGGAGAAAGATGAGGCTTTCTGCTCCCGTAAAGATTTACAGCCTCAGAAACCCTATGCAGGGTCGCTAAGAGTCGGAACCCGACTCCACAGCACATAACAAAAACAACAACAACATTAACCTACAGTGTCACACCAGGACTCTATTAAGAGCCATTTATTTCTTAGGAATTTCCTCGCACTACTTGCTATCTATGATTTCAACTGTCCTTAAGTCTTATCTCCAGAATTGACAGAAGTTCTTCATAGAAGGTTTCAGTAATCAATTTGTTGTCCATGGTGAGTTGATGACCAGAGAGATGCTTTGTCTCTGCAGAGCTCAGAGTGCAAACATTAGACAGAGGTCCATGGGTTGCTCCAGCAATTTCAAATATTATAACCTTGATGAGGAATCAACCATCAGTGAGTCCTGGTGTGGCACAGCAGGATAATGCACTGAACCACAAGGTCAGTTTGAGCCACAAGGTCCGCAGTTCAAACCCACCAGTTGTTCCTTGGAAACCTTACACAGAGTCCAGAGGCACTATGAGTCAGAATCACCTCAATGGCACTTAACACCACCAACAACATCATTCTCCTGAATTCTCTTATAGTAGAACCCAAGAAAGGAGTCAAATGAAACTACTGTGTCCATGCCTAAACCACAGCACACATACATTGCAAAGTAGGAAAAACAAAATCGTAGAACTGACAACTCAAATTGTTTCTGAAAAGCCTCTTCAATCCAAATCTTTACCAAATCCTCTAACATTATTTTTCTTCTGCATAAATAAATAGAGGATTTGGGGCTATAAAATCCATCTAGTCTGTTTGACCATTTTTTATTTTGTTTTGTTTTTCACATTATTGGGAAAGGAAATGAAGGGTGAAATTCTCAAAGATTCTCACCCATGATTGGTGAATTTTCACAAAATCCATTACTATCCCTATGAAACTGTATTGGCAGTGTGCCCCTAACCATGCCATGCTGACCAGAATGCATCCACTAAAGAAAAAGAAGTGATCTTTGACACAAAATATGACACAACATAAAAAGAGGCGAGGTGCCTCTGTGCAGAAGCCAGTGAACGCCACACTGGGCGGGAAGCCACTATCCATTTAAAATCGCTGTTGTTCGTTGTTATTGAGTTGGCTTCAATTCATGGTTATATTATGGACAACAGAATGAAATGGTGCTCAATCTTGCATCATTTTCATGATCATTGGTAAGCATCAATCCATTGTTGAATCACTAGATATTCTGAGTGTCTTCAAGTCTGTAAGACTCACCTTCCAACAATATTATTAGACAGTATACTGCTGTGGTCCATTAGACAGTATACTGCTGTGGTCAACCTACAAGTAGATTGCCAGGCCTTTCTTCCTAGTCTGTCTCAATAGCAACAAGCAACAACAGCAATTTTAAATGGATAGTGGCTTCCCCCAGTATGGCATTCACTTGCTCCACTGAAACCTGTCCACTATGAGTGACCCTCCTGGTACTTGAAATACTCTTAGCATGGTTTTCAGAATTATAACAATCACAAGCCACCACTCTACGGCAAACTGGTAGACAGGTTGTGGCCCATTTAAAAAACCAGACTTTATCCCGTATCTCTTACCAAGCAAAAAGCCTAATGCTGCTCCCACATCCAAACATCCCTTCTTGATGACTGAGATACTTGCAGTCATTGTCTTTGCCATAGCCAGGGGACTCAAAGCCATGTCACTCTATGGTGTGACCCAGCACCAATGGCATCTTGGGCATGCCCATGTTCATTATGCTATGCCTGCACTTTATGGGATTGTGTACTGTGAGCACATTAATAGAACAGGCAGAGGTGTAACCATCTCATAAAGTCCTGTACTTTGTCTCTTTTACTTCTCAAAGATTTGTATACCTCTATTAAATACTGTTGCTGTTATTAAGTGCTTTTGAGTCACTTCCAACTCAGAGTGACCCGATATAGGAGCAGCTGGTGGATTTAAACCAGCAACCTTTAGGTTGGCAGTTCAGTACTTATCCTACAGTACCACACCAAGACTCCATTATGTAATAAAATTGCATTTATTAACTTTTCTTTTTTTTCATATATGAATTTATATCTTGAGTGTCCACCATTTCATTAAAAATACAATAGGAATTAGATGAAGATTACCTGAGTAGAAGATAGAGTGCAGTCTATAATCATGGAAAAGGGAGTTGCTCTAGAGAGGCCTGTACGGAGCATTCGTAAAGCAAGAAAAGATGTTGATCACATATGTTCCCAGAGCTAGGCTTGTGTGGTTAACGGTCCCAAATGTAGCAGGGCTGAAAGATGTTGCATCAATTCCAAACATTATTATTTTACCAAGGATATATTTAAATAAAGTCTTAATGTATACTCCAAAGGTTTGTAAACCAAACTTAGAACATTATGTTAAAGTAAAAGTTTGTTCCAACCATGATAACAGTTGCTCTGGGATTTAATATGCTCCCATGGACTGCATTGGACAATGAAGAGCAGTTATAGCATCAATTGTTTGTGTGTGTTATACAACACAGCCAGAAGGGAAGACACAGGAACCTATACTAGTTGTGCATTCTCAACTCTTTCTCGAGTTGCCCTTCTCTGTACTATTTTAAAATGTTGTTTTTCCTCAGAGCCCTGTTGGTGCAATGGTTAAAGCACTTGGCTGCTAACTGAAGGTTGGTTGATTGAATCTACCAGCTCCCCCAAGGGCGATAGATATGGCAGTCACTTTTCATCAAGACTGATACCTTTACAAACCCACTGAGCCAGTTCTACTCCATCCTAGAGGACTAGTTCTATTCTGCCTAGAGGGTCACTATGAATCAGGATCCACCCAATAGTAACAGGTTTGGTTTTTAGTTTTAGTATCTCCCAGGCACTCTTTAATTTAGATGCTTTCTCTAGGTGCTCTTAGTTCTTCCATTGCTATATCTAGCTGTGCTTTATATATAGCATAATTGTTGTTGTTGTTGTTGTCAGGTGCCATCGAGCCGTAACAGACTCATAGCGACCCCATGCACAGCAGAATGAAACAATGTCCGATCCTGGGCCAACCTCACTACTGCTGCCACACTTGATGCCATCAATTATGCCACCTGGCCAATCCATCTCGTTGGGGGTCTTCCTCTTTTTCTCTGACCCTCCATCTTACCCAACATGACATCCTTCTCTAGCGACTGTTCCCTCCTGACAATATGTCCAAAGTATGAGAGACGAAGTCTAGCCATCCTGGCCTCCAAGGAGCACTCTGGCTGCACTTCCTCCAAAAGAGATTATAGCATACTACATCTGAATAAATACACCCTTTCCAGATTTATCTTCTGAAATCCCAACCTGAATATCCAACGGTTTAATGGACTTTCTCCTCTTATATCCTCCCTTAAAGGTCTCATGGTTTAGTGGACATTTTCCCTTATGTTCCCCCTTAAAAGTTTCACGGTTTAGTAGACATCCTTCTTAGATATTCCACAGGATCTTTAACTTCATTAACTTCCCTTCAAAACATTGATCTTCTGGCCCTTGTAGACCCCACCTCATTGACTTGTACTCACTCACTCAAGGTCAAATTCTTGGAGCCATTGCTCCCATACCATCTCTATCTCCCACATTAAATTAATCAGCAAATCTTGTTAATTCCAATTCTATTTCTTGTCCATTTTTCCTTCATTGACCACATAAACTGCCTTACTTGAATCTTTCATCATTTCTCTTCTGTTTACTCCAACAGCATTGTAACTTTTCTGCTCTTTTGCAGGCTTCAACTCTCCAGATTGGCAGGATGGTGCATTTACTAATTTGCAAATAGTTAACGATAACCTATCTAAAATAAAATCCCTAGAGCCCAAAGGCTTCAAAACAAAATTCAAAATCCTTGCTCTGACATCTGAGGTCTGGAAAGGTCTAGTCCCCAGTGTCCTCTGTAGCCTTGTCTTTACTCTACCCCTCTTCCCATTCTACATTCCATCCACCCTGATCACAATGCAGTATCCCTCACACTTCACATAAGCTCTGTCCTACTTTCTTGCTCAAAGTTCTTGTAATAACTGGTCTCCTGGTTAAACTCAAGACTCAGCTCTTTCTTCCCCACAGCTATATTGTTTTTTGATGAAGCATACACATATGCTCATGCCTTTTGATGAGCTATTAAAAGCAAACAAGTAGCTAGTAGGAGAAGAGAAGAGTAGGAAATAGATATTTTGTCCATGTATGGTGGCCTCCAATGTGGGCTGCACAAAAAATTGACCAAGGAACCAGCATGTGGTCCCAGTATCCTATCTAGAAATGTCTGAAATGGCTTTATGTACATAGGATATATGTAAGCTGGCTATTGGTAAATTACAAAATTTATTTATTGCTCTTCTAAACTCAAAAGGGGAGTTCGATGGCTCTGGACAATAAGCATTGGGCTGTGGACCATAAGGTCAGTGGTCTGAGCCCATCAGCTGCTCTGTGGGAGAAAGATGAGTCATTCTTCTGCCACAAAGATTTATCATCTCCGAAACCCTATGAATCAGAACTTAATGATGACACTTAAGATAAACTAAAATAGCAAAACTCAAAAGGAAAAAATATTGTTCCTTCTGTTGTCACCTAATGGAACTGTTCCTTAGATGTCATCATCAATTCACTGCTATTGCTGAATTATTGTTCATTGTTAAGCACTAGGCTAGAGGCTTGGGAAATGTAGATGATGAGAATGAACTAATATAACTGCTTAAGAAGCTTTGGAATGTATAATCATAATGACACACCCAAACACATAATGAAAATTGAATCTGGTTGCAAAGTACTTCCATAATGATGGAGTAAGGACTTCTGAAGGCCCAATCTTTTATGTTGGGGTTGTTGTTAAATGCCATCGAGTCAGTTCCAACCCATAGCTACCTTTATAAAAGCAACAAAAATACTGCTAAAAATTATTCAACTTTTTCAGGCTTTGGGAATTTATCAGACTTCTAAAAATCCGATGAGCATATATTAAAGACAAATGGGCTTATCTACACAAAAGCAGCAAACATCGTGACATTTTAACATGCCCCTGGTGTGGTGCTGTAGGAAAACTGCTGGACTGCTAACCACAAGGTCAGCCATTCAAACCCCCAGCTGCTCCTTGGAAACCCTATTCAGAGTCACAATAAGTTGGATGTGACTTGATGACACTTAGCAATAACAATTTGAATCCAATATCTTCAGCTCTACAGTAACCATGAAAACCAGCAGTATCACAAGTCCTCTGCCCTGTGTAAACCAGTAGTGTGTCAGTCACTGGAAGGGTCAAAATAGATTTGGAGTGTCCCCAAATATCCTACCCCATAGAATTGTCACCATTTGACCTATGTGGGCTTTCCAAAAGAGTTCCGCTTGTCTTTAATTTACCTGAAAAAGAATGTGTTCATTGTGAATAGACTTATGGACAAAGAGTTTGTTAAAAAGAATCAATGTTAATTGTTTGACATTTAGCTGCCTGCATTGTTATTGCCATTAGGGACTAATAAGAGGCTAATTGAGAGAAACTCCTGGTTTAGGTGATAGTAGCGAAAACCAGGTAGGGAACTCTCCACGGTGAAGGGGCAGGGATCCCATGAAGGAAGCATTCATAGAACAACTCCAGAGCTCCAGATCTACCATAAGATCCAGGATGTCAGTTTCCTGCACTTGCAAGTGAAAAAAATCATGATATTAAGGAAAATACTGCGAGTTAGGAATCTGGAGATGGGACTCTCTTTGCAGCCACCCCACCATGGCAGCGTTTAGAAAGCGGGGTTACAGCAGGTCCAGCTCAGAAAACCAGCACTGAAAGCGGTGCAGAGACATTTGCAAAAAAAAAAAAAAAAAAAAAAAACAGAGAGAGAGACGAGGGAGACTACATATTTCTCCCTCTTTTTTTGCTCATCCCACCTTCTTTGCTCAGCCTGGACATCAGGCAGGACAGTTTTCCCACGGTACAGAGAGAGGGAGCTTGGTGGCGACTTATGTTGTCAGCCACGGAAACTCAGCCATAAAATTTTCTCCTGCGGGACCCTTGGTGGCTGTGGGCTGTGGAGTCAGTTCCAACTTCAGGCAACCCTGTGTGGAGTTTCCAGGGCTGTGGGTCTTTGAGGGAGTGGACTGCCTCTCCTTTCTCCCAGTATGCAGCTGATGGTTTTGAGCTGCTGACCTTGCGGTGATGTGCTGCCCCATTCATGGCCACTGCGCTACCTGAGCTCCCTGCACAGGACCCATATAAAGCAATCTGTAAACCATTAACATAAAAGGACTCAACCATCTTCAGAATTGCACTGTGCACACGCAGATACCTAACTAACCTTCAGAGACAAAAATAGTGGACAATCTTGCTCCCATTAACATCTCAATATCTACATGCGCACCTCTACTAAAGTGACTAGACGAGGGGCCTGAGCAAGCAGATACCCTCACCCACTGCTGAAGGCTTCTACCTTGCACACACACTGTCTGTGTAGCTCAGGCCAGTCTAACACAGCTTCATTTCAGTTCCCAAAGTGATGGTTTTTGTCTCTGCATTCATATTACTTCTGCTTTGGTCCTTTTGATCACACATTTTTCCTAGAGATAGGAGCATTTTCTCCCTACATTACCCAAGAAGAAACAGTAATTGTGGCCATATAGCCAAGCTATAAGCATACCCCATAATATTCTACCACTGAGACAAGAGCCAATAATACCTGCTAAGCATTGCATGCAAAAAGGGAAGCCTATCACATGAACATATTCACTAGGAGACACCCAGTAAGCTTAGTAACAAACAACAAACATCCAATTAAGCTTTAAAAACAAAACATAACTATCAGAAATGACAAATAAAAATCAATAAATGATATCAAAACAAGTCCAAAAACAGAAGAGAGTAACTGGGATGAATAAACTGGAGACAGACAAAGGCTTTCTA
>NW_006408562.1:901799-903295 GCF_000296735.1 Chrysochloris asiatica | reverse complement strand
CAGAGGTAAATGATGATGTATGCACAACTTGGAATAACAGGGCTTCAGGATACAGGGATTGAGGGGTGGCTTGAAAGGGGAAAAGAGGGGAATAATATTAGGATGCTTGGATGTCTTTTGAATCTGGGATCCCTTGCCTACCATTGTGAAATAGACACTTTGGGGATGGGGGAATAGCCAGAAACATCACAACAGAAAATATGTAAGCTGGTTTTCAGCCTATAACTGATTGGAATACCTTGAGGGGGGCTGGAGCTGCCCAGACCCAAAATGAGGCGGGGGGGGGGGAGCTATAAAGGCAAGAAGTGACTGGCTTACAAGCTTTCAAGAGGGAGCCTAGTGCCAGATGGGGCAGGGATGTGAATACCTGCCACCAGGACTGACTGAGGGTCAGAAATGTAGAGGCAGATTTTTTTTCTCTCTCTCTTTTTTTTTTGACAAAAGGAAGAGAGTGACTTATATTGCAGCCCATGAGCAGAGGTCCCTGGGACCATCAAGCAAGTGTGACCCTACCCTGAGAGGCAGTGAGGACAGGCATAGAGACAGAGATGATGGCATGGACAGATGCAGTGGCTGGGGACATGGGATTCAGGGAGGAAGTGGAGCTGTTTGGTGACAGCTGGGGGGGCAGGCCAGTGGAGTGTATCCTTTGGTTATTTGATGATGCATGGAAGGGACTGTAATGATTGCAATGAAATAAAATATGAAGCTGAAGTGAGACAGAGGCAAATAATGATGTATGCACAATCTTGGAACAACAGGGCTCTGGGATACAGAGGTTAAGACATAGTTGGAATGGGAAAAGGGGGGCAAATAATGTTATGATGTTTAGCTGTCTTTTGAATCTTGGTTTCCCTGGCATACCACTATAAAATAGACACTGGAGGGGGAGAGAAAGGAAGAGCCATAAATACCATCATAGAAAGCTTGTAAGTCCATCTTCTGCCTATAACTAATTGGAATACCTAAAATGGGCTACAGCATGCCCAGTGAAGGAGGCTTCTTGCAGAGCCTCTGCATTACACAGACCATAGGTGGAATTCTGAACAGTATCCAGAATCTTCTGAGGGAAAATTTCCACTTGAAAGGGCAAGCAGACTGGAATGACCAGAAAAACAGAAGACACTTCCTGAAAGAAAGACTTACAGGAAAAATACAAAACAATATAGGCAGACTGACTGATTACTACAAGAACAAACAAGTGGCTTGCCCAAGAGACATCAAAGCAAGTACAGGTCTCCATCAGGGCAAACCCTCTTCTAAGACCAAGACTCAATGGGAATACATGCTCTGATTTTTGACCATGTTCGTCACCGAAAAAGGTAAGTGAGGGAAAAGCAGCAATGAAGCTGAGAGCTAAACCCTACAATGCTCAATAGACTCCTGTAAACCCAGGTGGAGACCTGGTTGGCCACAATGTGAGGTCCTTGGCTAGCAGTGTGGCAAGTCCAGGGGACTCTTTGACCCAGAGTCAGTGACATAGACACAGAAGACTA
>NW_006408562.1:891615-900814 GCF_000296735.1 Chrysochloris asiatica | reverse complement strand
AGTGCCACACTAGGACTCTCTGTAGGTCTTCAAAAGGCTCCAATATGTGCCTAAGGATCCAAAATATCACATACATGTTGAGGTCTAAGCACAGAAAAAGCCCTGAACTTAGCCATTGTGACCCCCATTAAAGGAAAGAGAAGCTCTCTGCATTAACCCCATTCAGGTGGACCCTGCTCCAAATCTGAAGAGTTGGCCCAGGCCACCATGGACAACTCATCACTAGGAGGAGCGGCTGAAGCTACATGTGTTGGAGGATATGGGGACCAGTGATCCGTGCCAGATAGTCAGGGGTGACATGGTTATCTTGAACTCTTGCGGGTGACTTTGAAGGCAAGTTAGCAGTTGGTGACACAAAGACATTCTATTGATTGGTGGAGAAAAAGGTGCAACTTTTTGCTTCTTGTACCTATTCTCCTGGTGACCAGAGATGTGGCCAGCCCCCTTCAATATACACTTAAAGGGAAACTCCTGCTCTCTGGGCTGTCAAAGTTGTTTCACTGCCTGGGGAACTAGCAGCACCAACATCAGCATCTTGAATCAGGAATAACCTGCTTGAGATCTACAGAGTCAGTTATGGTTAGCCCTGGACTAGTAGGACCTCTCACCATCAGCTGCCCTCTGGGATGATAATACAGTAATACCGCAGCTGCTTTGGGGTCGGCAGGAACTAGTTCCAGATTGGGTTGCCCAGAACAGACATACCTAGTCATACAGGAATTACATGTAGGGCTGATTGTTACCATGGCATCCCTTACCCACCCACAATGTGAGGTCCTTGGCTAGCAGGAGACACCAAATTTTTCTCCTCTGTGGGCCTGGCACATGCCCTGTTTTTTTTTCCCTTTCATTGTTTTTTGCTTATTTTCCTTTCCCTTGCTTTCTATTGTTTCTCTCTCCCCTTTCATCTTTTCTTTCTTTTCTCCTGATTCTTTATCTTAACCAGTGCAGCTTCTTTCTTCATTTTCCTTCCCCATCTTTGTGTTGTTGTTGTTGTTGTTTAATTACTCTATGGCCTCTTTCCCGTTTACTCATTCCTCTCTCTAATTGTGGTTAGTTCTTTTTTGCTTAAAATTTTCTCTTTATTATTTTATTTTCTCTCTCTCACACACTTTTTTTTTTGTTGTTGTTGTATTCTGGTTTTTGTATTCTTTTTCTAGCTTTGCCTGTTTGTGTGTGTGTGTGCGCATGTTTTATACTATATTCTTCTTTCACTGTTGTTTTCTTGTTTCTTTGTTTCTTTTCCTTCTCTCTTGGGTGTGTGTTTTCTTTCTTGCCTTGCCCTGGAGGAGACAGTAACTGCCCATTGACAATCTTACCTTATAAAATTCCACACACTGGTTTAGAGCCAATACCAGTTGCTATACACAGGATCAACAACATTGGTTAATCCATCCTTAACTAAACTTTACAGACACAAGTTCATCTCCTGGTCCAACCACCAGGGGGCAGTCAGTGAGTGCCTAACATACAATCATTGAGTGGTGATGGTGGTATGTTACAGAGTCAGTTTCCACTCATAGTGACCCTACACAGGGTTTCCAGGACTGTAAATCTTTACAGGCGCAGAAACCTCATTTTTCTCCCACAGAATCGCTGTTAGTTTCAAACTGCTGACCTCAGAGTTAGAAGCCCAACTCATAACCACTATGCTACCAGACATTGGGATGGTGGTGGTGGTTACGTGCCATGGAGTCAGTTCTGACTCATAGTAACCCTGTACAGGGTTTCTGAGGCTCTAAATCTTTACAGGAGCAAAAAAGCCTCATCTTTCTCCCGTGGAACAGCTGGTAGTTTTGAACTACTGACCCTGAGGCTAGCAGCCTGATTTGTAACCACTACACTACCAGATCTTAATACAAATACAATACCACCCCAACGTCTTGAAAACAGCAGACTATTTCTGTTCACATGAAGAAACAAGACAGACTGACTCAAAAATGAGTCCAAGAGGCAGAGCTAAAAAATATTTTTTAAGGAAACAAAGATATTGGAAACACCTGAAAAATATTTCAAGAGAATGGTATTTAGATACATCTAAAAAAATGACAGAAAGAGGAAAATTAAGGAAGAATTCAGGAAAGTACTACAGGAACAATCAAAATAGATAAAGGATTGAAGACAAAACAAACCTGCAAACAGAAATTCAGAATATTAACACTAAGATGACAAAATTAGACAGTACATGGAAAGGGCAAGGAGTAGATTTGAATCAATGGAAGCCAGAATTAGTGAGCTTAAAGTTAAATCTCTGCTAGTTAAGTTAGAAGAACAATCAGAAAAAAAGAATGAAAAGACCTGAAGAAAGCCTAAGAGTCATGTGGGACAATATGAAGATGAATAACTTATGGGTGATCAAAATTCCAGAGCAGGAAGAGACAAAGACAATTACTGGAAATAAAACCTCCCTTACTGATTCCCGGTGTGGTGCTGGGCTGTAAACCACAAGGTTGGCAGTTCAGACCTACCAGCTGCTCCTCAGAACCCTTGAACAGAGTCACTTTGAGTTCGAACCAACTCAACAGCACTTAACAATAACAACATCATGAAAGACAAGAAGATAAGCATTCAAGAAGCTGAAAAACCCCAAATGGGATAGACTTGAAAAGAAAATCACTAAGGCTTATCATAATCAAACTCTCCAAAATATCTCCTAAATTCAGTGGGGTATGTTCAAAGGCATATTGTGGCTCTTGGGTAGCTGGTTTAATTTTCTTTCAGCTTCAGCTTGAATTTATATGTGAGCAACTGATGGTCTCTTCCACAATTCACACCGGATCTTGTTTTGATTGCTGATACTGAGCTTAAACCACTGTCTCTTCCCACATATTTAGTCAACTTGACTCCTGTGAATTCCATCTTGTGAGGTCTATGTGTGGTGATTACCTTTAATGCTGTTTTAAAAAAGGATTTGCAATGAATAAATCATTGGTCTAGCAAAATTCAGTATCCAATATCATTTCTAGTACCAAAGCCGTATTTGCCAACTATTGATCCTTCCTCTTTGTTTCTAACCTCTCCAGCTGAAGTGAATGGAAGACAAGAAGAAGTAAAAGAGCTCAACAGAAAATTTCAAGAGGCATCTCAAGATGATAGTCAAATATTATAATGAGACTTGCAAAGATGTGGAGCTAGAAACCCCAAAGCAAAGAAAATGCTTAGCATTTCTCAAGCTGAAAGAACTGAAGACAAAATTCAAGCCTCCACTGATAAACTCATTAGTGAAAATTATATTATCCAAATCGACTGCACAAGATCTCTGTAAAGTATTCAAGTGCAAAGGTTCTGTAAGGACTGGTTACAGGAGAGAAACAGCTGAAAAGCCCACTAGGGCTCTGAAGTTCCCTGACAATCTGAGTTTTGGCAGTGTAGGAATTATGCATAGTAGTCACAGAGGCTTCAAAATACAGAAGCCAGTAAAGCGCAGCTCCCTCCGCCTGCTCCCTCCCCACCTCTGCATCCCCTTCAGAGTCCACAGGAACTCCTCTTTGGAGCCCAGAAATACTGGCCTAGTTTCCTTGGCTTCGTTGGTTGGAGTAAAATATTTCATTCTGATAAAATGACATAAACACCTAAATGTGTGGGATTTTATCCCACTTCCCCGCCTTCGGCAACATCAATCTATTTGTACAATAATCTGGTAAACCAAAAACAAAAATATTTCTGGGCCAAATTTTCCCCAATCCAATGGATTATCAGGGCCAGACAACATTATTTAAAAAAAAAAAAAAACTGAAAATATTAAAGTAAAAAGTGAATTTAAAAATACCAGTTTACTCTGAAAATGACTTTTTCTTAGACGAAAATTACTTTTTCTTAGAGAAAACATATTTACTTAAAAAGATTTTGCTTTTAAAGTTGTTATAAAAACAAACGCCTTTGTTAAAACAAATTCACTTAATTCTTTATAAAATTAAAATTATTAAACTCACAACTAGTCATTGATTTTTTTTTTTTTTCTTAAGGATACAGATTTTTAGACTGCCTTATGGCAAATACTAGCCACGGTCTTTAATTTGGTATTCAAACAGAAACGTAGACACAGTAAACTCAGAATAGTTGCTGTTAAGCGCTTTCGAATCTGTTCTGATTCAGAGGAGGGGCTGGTAGGTTTGAACTGCTACTTTGCAGTTTAAATTAGCACTTTGGTCTAGTTGCTGATCCCACAGAGCCGCACCACAACTCCAAATTCAGAATAGAGTCAAACAAAAAGATATACCAAGTTTAAAACTTAAACTTATAAAACACCATATAGCAAAAACACATGGGAACCCAGGAACCCAGATAGTCTCTGTATATATTAACTCTTTGGTATTATCAACCCAATTAATATTGGTGTTACATAACATGGGTGGGGTGCTGGAGTGGGCTTTGTTTTTCCCCATAGACTTTTAACTGAGAAACTCTCAATTAGAATGTATCTGGGATGTTCCTCTAAATACTCATTTTTAGCCTGCATTCATACATCCACTTAATTAAACCTGTGTCCAAATTAGAATACATTCCTGGGTAGTAACAATTTAAAAGCTATTCATAGAGATGTCTAGTCTATTCAAACATTTACCTTTTAAAACTAAATAGAACAAAGAGATCCTGCATAACTTAACTGAAACATATAAAACATTATGCAATATACTATATGGGAGCCAAATGAAGGTCTCAATTTTCATTTAACACTTTAAACAATTAATCTAAGTCACATGACAACAACATTAATATTGGGCAAAAACATAAGGGGAAACAGTAAAATGAATTTTTAACGGAAACAACAATAAATGCCTTTCTTATTACATAAAACCTTTTAACATATTTTTTCTCTTCAAAAACAGAAAAATCCTTTGCAACTTCTCTATGAAGTTCCAAAGTATTAGGAAGAATTTATTATGCTTAGAAATTTGTTCAGTTGAAACCCTTATCTTCAAAACAAATAGAAATTAACTCTTTTACTCAGTAGTCAAGAAAAAATTTTATCATAACAGTAAGAAATCCAATTCTTTATTTTAAATGCTATTTGACATTTAACCTTTTAAAGATTTTTGTGAATTAACCTATTAAATCTTTAGTTGCAAATAAACAAGAACTTTTATCATATCAATAAAAATCTTTAACAAACTTTCCATTATTCTTTGCTTCTTTGTTACACATTTTTCATAACCCATTCACTTGCAGACCCAAATATACTGGAGTCCTGGTGTGGCACTGTGAGATAAAGCACTGAACTGCAAGGTCACTTTGAACCACAAGGTCAGTAGTTCAAACTCACCAGCCAACTCCTTGGAAACCATATACAGGGTCACTATGAGTCAGAACTGATTAGACTGCAGTTAACAAGAAGAACCTATATACATGTCCTTCTATTCCTTTTGGCATTGATCTACACTTTTAACTTTTCTTTATTTGTAACCTATTGTACGTATACCCTCAAATTATTATCTTTCATATTCTGGCATAGCTAGACAGTCCATTCTAAGTCAAAACTATTTTTTTCTCTTAAAACTAACATCTTTTCTTGGCTTGCGTTTAGAACCGAAAGTCTTTCGGTTCTTTAGTCTGCAGTATAAATGGGGAAAGGTCCCTGGTGGCTCTTACTGTTTATTTTTTAAATACCTTGCCTCATGCTGTTTGTTGTTGTTGTTGTTAAGTGCCAGCCACTACTCATAGTGACCCTGTATAAGGTTTCTGACTAGCGGTAGATGGGTTTGAACAGCTGACCTTGCTGTTAGCTGTCTAGTCATGATGGTTGTTGTTGTTAAGTGCTGTCGAGTCAGTTTCAAACTCATAATGACCTTTCCATGGTTTCTGAGGCAAGGCTGGTGAGTTTGTACTGCCGACCTTGCATTCAAATGACTCTGTAGTCCAGTGTTAATCCTGCAGGGCCACACCAGACTTGATTACCTTTGTTGTTGTTAAATGCTGTCTCCTCAGTTCCAACTCATAGCCACCCTGTAGAGGCTTTCCAAGGAATAGCTAGTGAGTTTAAACTTCCAACCTTGCAATTCAAACCCATCTTGTAGTCAAGTGCTTATCCTACAGCACCACAACAGATCCCCACAATCTCATTTAATGGTCTGATTTGACAGCCTTCTCTTTGTTGTTGTTGTTTTTGCCTATTACAAGGATGAGTCAAAAATTATCTGCACTCTGGCTGCAGAATTTAATTAAATTCTGTTTTAGAAAGACAAATACATCATTTCTTGACATAATCTCCTTGATGTTCAATATACCTTGTCCATCTGTCAACAAACATTCATATTCCCTTATTTAAAAAAAAAAAAAAAATGTTTTTGGCTGAGCTGTGAGTCATGAATGCATTGCTGTCTTCACTTCTTCATCAGAGGTGAATCTCTGTCCTTGAGGAACTGTTATGAGGGGACCAAACAGGTGAAAGTCCATTGAAGCCAGATCAGGATTACAAGGAGGATGCTTTAACACCTCAAAATGAAGTTTATGCAGTATCAGCAGTGTCATGGAAGATCACAATGTCCTTGGATCCGAAGTTTAGGCTTCAGCTCTTCAGTGAGCATCAATTTTCCAGCGGATGATTGACTTTTGAACTTTTTCTTGGTCGGAGGTTGTTTGCTTTCATGCTTGCAGTAATGAATCCATGTCTCATCACAGTAACATTTTTTTTTTTTTTTTTTTAAAGAAACATTTACCTTCCTTCAAGTATCGGTCCACATTTTGTTTGCAGATGTCTAAATGCTTCTGTTGATGCTCTTCCTTGAGTTGTTTCAGTACCAATCTCACACAAAGTTACATGGACATGAGTTTTTATGTAAGCAGTGTGGATACGTTTTCAGTCACCCTTGTGTAATTAACATCCTTCTCTCCCAGGAGTGCTCAGTTCATAAAGAGAAAGAAAACTATTTTCACAACTGACCAAGGGTGATTGCTGCACACAGTGGTCTCATGCCCAGGGTAATTTTCCTCCTATGTTTCTTCCTGCACACTGGCTCTGAGGTCCATTCCAGCCATCCCTTCCTGCTTTCTTTTTCTTGTGCCTCACCCCAACTGCTCAGATGTTTACTTGTCTCTTTCCCTTCTCTCCCAGGGTGGGATCCTGTCAACTCTCCTAAAATCAAAGCCTATAACTCTGACAAAGTCTGAAATGGCCAAAAATCCCCTTCCTGTTCGTAGACAAAGGTGACAAACAAAAACACAGGGCAAAGGAACATCTGGCCCCTTGAAATATTAAAATTTCAGCCACTTTTACAACATTTGCTTGTTTCATTTTCACACTCCATTCTTTGAGACCTGGGGCCTCTCCCCTAAGTCCTTTCTCCAAGAGCTTGTCTTCAAAGGAAGAAGTATTTTCTTAGGGATTAAGGGCCACTCCCCACTCTCCTTAGGCTGGGGACAGCAGCTGCTACCCACAGTCCTTAACCCAGGGGCAGTGGGCCCCACCCCCAGCCCTTCACCTGGGGTCTCCCAGCAGTCCTTAGCCCCTGGTTCTGCTCCCCACAGTCCTTAACATTTCAAATATCCATTGTAAGCTTCAGAAAGATCACAGATGACACACAGTTCCAGGGGAGTAAATTTCCAAGTTCCCAGCAACTGGGCACTACACCACATAGTCAGAGGATAAGACAGCTCAGACTGGCTACTCATCCATGCACACACACCTCCTTGCTTCCTATAAACACTGAGTTCCCACCGCTATGCATGCGTACTCACACACATGCACACACACACTCTTTAAGTTACAGAGTTAATACTTACTCACCTTTTCCAAATCCAAACATCAAAATCCCAGGGCTGTCTTTCCGACATCTTTGATAGTGCTTAGCCTATGCAGCCTATTTGATCCTACATACCATCAATGCCTCTGATCTTGAGATCAAGGACTTCCCAAAAAGCACTTTTAGCCATAGCCCTGTCTGCCCCTACCTTGAGCACAAGAGAGGATCATGGACTTCCTATGCAGCTCACTGGCTGTAGCTTTGCTGTCATGCTGCGAGAGAGAGACGATAACAGTACAAGGAGTGTAGCAAGAAGGTCCAACCCTCCATCAGGGCCTGTGTGGGAAATAAACTCCCTTTAGGGAGTCCTGGTGTGGCCCTGTGGCTTAATGCGCTAGACTGCAAAGCCGTTTGAACTGCAAGGTGGGCAGTTCAAGCTCACCAGCTGCTCCTTGGAAACCCTATACAGGGTCGCTCTGGGTCAGAATCGACTCCAGGGCACTTAACAACAACAGGCTTTTTAGGCCCTTTAGGGTGATTATTAATCTCATCTGGGTTACCAGGTTGTTACCTGCAAATGGTTCTTTATCCCCTGCCACTGATGGAACCAATATTCAGAGATGGACTTACAGCAAAGAGCAAAGTGTTTACAGAGTATTGATATTCAGGAGAACTTGTAGTAGAAAGTTTCCCAAATCTGTCTCCCTGAGGGAAAGCCCTGAGAGACTTCAGGAATTCTCTGTTGTCTGTTAATTCAAGGTCCTGTTACTCTTTCTAGCCAAGCAGTCTCCACCCAGCACCATTAATCTCTCCAGGTGGTGGTTATCAAGGGCCATAAAAGATGTGTGGTTGGCTTTCTTTGGCTCCTGCAATTGTCATTCCTGAGATGTCCTCAGGGTAGGGTTTGACTCGTAATTAAAGAGTGGTTTTTAGAGAAAACTATTGTATTGGTTTGTATTGTATTATATTGATTGTATGGTGCTGTGGGTTAATGCACTGGACTGCAAAGTGGGTTTGAACCACAAGTTCATCAGTTTAAACTCACCAGCTGCTCCTCAGAAACCCTATACAGGGTCTCTACAGGTCACAACCAACTCAATGGCACTTAACAACAACAACAGCATTGATTAGGATGACCATTCTGGTCTTCTCTATTTTGCTTTGGTCAGGCTAAAAAACCTTTTAACGATGCTTTATGGGTTCTTGGTGCCCCATTTTGAAAATGACACACAGAAAAGGACACATTTCTTATATGAAACATCAAGAATTGTTGTTGTCAAGTGCCATCAAGTCTATTCTGACCCATAGCAACCCTGTATAGGGTTTCCAAGGAGCAGCTGATGAGCTTGAACTGCCGACCTTGCAGTTCAAATGGCTTTGCAGTCTGGTGCATTAACCCACAGTGCCACACCAGGACTCCACATCAAGAATAGACAAGTACATCTAAACTAAGTTTAATGGTTGCTATGCGAACCTTAAGGTCAGTGGTTCGAAACTACCAGCTGCTCCGTGGGAGAAAG